>NC_137155.1:71406861-71526861 GCF_951394435.1 Stenella coeruleoalba
TCTCTCACTGTCTCAGAAAGAGCTGGTACCTTAAGTCCACCATGATGGAAAAGCTGCAAAGAAGAGTCTTTCCTTTCCTTCTCTTCTACTTTACGTCTTCTTACTCAGTTTCATTTTCTTCTTCTTCACTGTGAAAGACAGAGAGGAGCTTTAGTCATCTGATGAGGAAGTGATAAGAAGTTTGGTGGCTCTGGCCATCCTTCCAAAGTGTTGTGTGATCCTGATCCTGTTAATTTTCCGTAGCACCCTATACACTGGCTACCACAGCACCGCATTATAATGAAATGTACACATACATAGTTGGTTCTCCCAAGGCAGGACTATTTCATTCTATGCCCCTATTACCTAGTAAAATGTCTAATAAATGGCAGGCCCTTGGTAGAAAAAATTGGTGACTGAACTGAACAAATTCTGAAGCAGGGCTGAGAGCCCCAGCATTAACCCAGTAGTGGTTGTTGTTAAAACTGTAACATTAGCATGGATGGCCAGAAGAGTATGTGCCACCCCTGTGCCAGAGTGATAACACAAGAGGAGATGTCTGCCTCATCGATCGCATGCTCTGCTAGGCACCGTGTTCACTCCAGCCTCAGAGAGTCCTAATAAGGAAACCTGCTGAAAAGGGAGTCTGGTTTCCTATTAATTCCACTAGATCATCATTTGAATGGATTAGATAGCCAAGCTACCTAATAACCACTGGATATTGTGTATGTGTTTACTGGCCTAAATATGTGCCAGTTGTGGCAAGTACTCGAAGTACCTTCTTTTCCCTTACTTTCCATATCCAGTCCATCACTAGACCTGGATATGAAGGCAGACTCTGGAACCAAAATGCCTGGTTTCAAAGCCTGGCTCTACCACTGACAAGCAGTGTGACCTTGGGGAAATGACCCAGTTTCTCTGTACTTCAGTTTTCTTATCTGTATAACAGAGAAAATAATAGTACTGATCCATAGGTTTCGTCCAAGTATTATGTGAATTAAAATACATAGACATGGGGCTTCCCTGGTGGCGCAGTGGTTGAGAGTCCACCTGCCGATGCAGGGGACGTGGGTTCGTGCCCTGGTCCGGGAAGATCCCACAAGCCGTGGAGCGGCTGGGCCCGTGAGCCATGGCCGCTGAGCCTGCGCGTCCGGAGCCTGTGGTCCTCAATGGGAGAGGCCACAACAGTGAGAGGCCTGCGTACCGCAAAAAATTTAAAATAAATAAATAAAAACACATAAACACTTAAAACAGTACCACTCAGTGTGATTTATTTATCTAACCTACTCTCTCCCATTCAACCCCGTAGCCATTATCTTAGATTACTCCTACATCCTTTTCTGCCTGGTCTAGCCTCTAAGGTCCCTTGCTCTAAAGTGTCCTCCAGTCACCTTTCCTAGAATGCCCATCTCTTGATTAAAAACTCTCTATGAGGGACTTCCCTGGCAGTCCAGTGGTTAAGACTTTGTCCTCCAATGCAGGGGGTGCAGGCCCAATCCCTGGTTGGGGAGCTAAGATCCCACATGCCTCGTGGCCAAAAAACCCAAACATATAGCAGAAGCAATAGTATAACAAATTCAATAAAGACTTTAAAAATGGTCCACATCCAAAAAAAAAAAAACTTCTCCATGACTTCTCATCTAAAGTCCAGGAAGTCACCGTGCTTTCATAAATTCCTGCATATTCATGTTAATCTTATTTTACTCAGCCTCCCGCTCATTTGCTCCAACCCCGAGCTGCAGTCAGTCAGATTCTTAATAATTTCCAATATCCAATGTGCCCTTTCTCATCTCCATAACTTGGCATATACCCTCTTCACTAGAACACATACCACTGTTAACTTCAGGTCGCACTTTAAGACAACTCAAAAACTTCTCTGTGAAACTGTTTCTGATCCTTTCAATCCACACCCCTTGCCTCACCACTGCAAAACACATCGTACTGTTCTTCAGTTATTTGCTTATACATCTTCCTAGGCTGAATTTCTTGGGAGAAAGGCCAATACATTTCCCATCATTGTATTTCAAATCCCTAAACCCATGACTATCAATTAAATAAATGATTATTGAATGAATGAATTTGTGCCCACTTGCCTTTCCTAACAGTTAGCTTAATTAGAACATACCATGACTGTGAGTTCATCCACTATTTGCTTTGACCAAGGCAAACATTTAAATCCCTTAAAGCAAAATTTCACAGAACCTAAAATTATATGCTATCTGGCTTGTCAAGAATAGCTCCTAAGAGCGAGTATAGTTTAATGCAGTGGTTCTCAAAGTGTGGTCCCTGGACCAGAGGCATCAGAATTACCTGAGAAACCCTTAGAAATGTAAAGTTTTGGTCAACTCTCCAGACATAATGAATCAGAAACTCGGGGGATGGAGCCCAGCAATCTGTGTTCTAATAAGCTCTGCAAGTGATTCGGATATACTCTCAAGTTTGAAAATCACTGGAGTAATTAGAGCAGTCTGAACCAGACCGCCTGAGTTCAATTACCAGCTCTACTCATTATTAGCAGTTAGACAGTAGAACGTTACTTAACCTCTCTGTGTCTCAGCTTCTTCATCTATAATACAAGAATCATAATGATTAGGGTTGTTATGATGATTAAATGAGTTAATGCACAGAAAGTACTTACCACAGTGCTTAATCGGTTAATGATACTTAATTAAGTCTAGCTCTTTTTCTTACAAAATCACTATCCTCATGAAATTTATTCTCTATGAGGTGTTCTTCATATTTCCTCATTCTTTTGATTTCATATCCAGAATCTATTTTCATGCTGGTGAATACGACTACTGATAAGTTTGATGAGAACCAGGACTGAACAAAATAGGGCTTCCAGGCCACTAGAAGTCACTGTACCTCCCCACACAGGTCTGCAATAAGATTCCATGAATGGAAGGAGAATTTGTTTTCTATTCTAAAATTAATTGGCTCATGATCTAACAAATGCTGCCTTTGTTTTTTTTGTTTCTTTGGGGTTTTTTTTTGTGGTACGCGGGCCTCTCACCGTTGTGGCCTCTCCCGTTGCGGAGCACAGGCTCCGGACGCGCAGGCTCAGTGGCCATGGCTCACGGGCCCAGCCGCTCTGAGGCATGTGGGATCTTCCCGGACCGGGGCATGAACCCGTGTCCCCTGCATCGGCAGGCGGACTCTCAACCACTGTGCCACCAGGGAAGCCCCTGCCTTTGTTTTTTTATAACATATCCTCATAGTTTTATACGGATTTCTTTTCTAACATGTTTTTCTATTCTTCAGTAGTTTTATCCTTGATAATAGTAACTACTTATCAAGATGAATACCATCCACCAAAAGGAAGGCATTTCAAGAAAAAATATCCCCCAAATGCAAAACTGTCTAAAAAATGTTTAGGTAAGAAAATGTTTTGGTGTAGGCAGAATATTTTGAAACATTATTTTTCTAGAAAATGGAATGCTCATCCATTCTGCCTGCTGTTAGATACTGTACACCTTCCAAATATTTAACAGCATTTCAATCTCAGAATTCTTAAAATTAAAAAAATAGTTTTACAGTGGCAAAGTGACAAAGTGTACAGGTACAAAATTTCATGGGAAAATGTCTGGAAGTATTTTTTGCGTTCATTACCAGTTAGAAAATTGCATTTATACTCGTTACTGTTTGTAATATTATCCAGAGTTAGGGCCACTATTTTGCTTTTTATTGTCTTGAGGAGAAGGAAAATTATGTACATTATAAAAACACGCATGCATTCGTATACACAAGACAGAGCTAAGTTTAAATTCTTTTAAAATGTGTATATTCCCTGGTAATGCAAGCAATTGTCTTATGGCAGTCAGCCTTTGGGGAAATATTTAAATCAAAAGCAACTTCTCTAGCATTGAAACAGGTCAGTGGCCTTGTATGCAATCCTTTGCCCAGCAATGCATAAATTTTTGTTTCAGAAAACTTCTGGTAAGGTATTTCTCAGCTTTCTTAGAAATCTTTCTCATTCTTTGTCACATAAACATTCACTCTACTGATGTCTTAGCACACTAAATTTTATTATTCAGAGAGTTAATATGGAATTGTAGGCCTGTACTTCAACTATGGCATTTTAATTATTTTGAATGCATCTTAACTAGGACATGATTGAAATGAAACCCTTAAAAGAGGTAAATAATCTTGTGATTAATATTGGAAAGAGATGAAAAAGGCTACAATGAAAAACTCTGAATAGCATGTTTAATTTTAGGTATCCCAATTTGAGAAGGCAAATTAAAGAAAGATTCAAAAATTCAAAATGATTAAGAGAAAAGGTGACGGTAATTAATGAAGAAAGCGTACAGGATTTCACTTGGTAGAACATGGTGAAGCAGTGCTTAGTGGTAGAGATGATAATTACTGATATTTAAGGAATATGAACAATGAGAAAGAATATAATTTTCTAAAGATATTGGTACAGTGGGAATTATTAGGAATATTTGGAGGAATTTTTAAGGCAAAAAGATGAAAAGAACCCAAGAAGAAAACTGGATGGTGATACAGATTTATAGTTTAGGTCTGTAACACTAAAACAATCTCTTTCAATAGTTGACTAACTCACATGTCAGCTGATTTTTATGCATATAAATCTAGTACAGAGAGTATAGTGTTTTGTATGTTTTAAAGAAAATTAGTGGTCAAAATTAGGCCCAACTTCTGAATCTTGGAGTTCATAATCAGTAAACATAGAAATAAAATGCAAATACCTTGCTTAAACACACTAAGTTACTACTTCAAATTCCCTATTACAGTCTCAGAACAGTCCTATCTATTAATATATTAGTGTTAAAACAATATTAAACAAAAGGTGTTCTCTAGCTAGACAGACAACTCCTATTGCTGTTAAAAGAAATCTCATGAGTTAATTCATCAAAAAAACAAACAAACAAACAACCATTTTGGTGTGTTTCTTGAGATATGTATCAGACTTTTCATAAAATGTTGGCATACAAATTTCAGGTACAGGCAGCCTGATACCAGAGACGATATGGATGAAGTTAAAAGATAAATGAGTACCGATTCTGAAAATTTGGATCCTAGTATTGATTTGCTCACTTCACCGGGTGATCTGAAGCAAGCCATCTGCTCTTTAAGTCCCTGCTTCCCCATATCTGTAACGGGAATAATGTAGGGGGATATATGAATCAGTTGGATAAGATAATCTATAACAAGTGCTTAATAAGATAAAGCTCTAAATAAATAAAATGAACACTTTTTGGTAAAAAGCCTCATTTTGAGTAAAAAGATCATGCAAATAACTTATTATTCCTCCAAGTTCTTCAATTTCTTAGAGAAATGAGGTTTTCTTGGATTAAGATAAAGCTATTTATTGTACGAATTGCATGGATAAAAGTCATTTCACAGTATTAAATGCCATAATTTCAGCCATTACTTACAAATTATAATTTGTGTATCTCGAATGCTTAAATGTCTTTTTATGTTATCTATTGCTATATAACATGTTTTCCAAAATACTATTTAATCCTATCTCATGATTATGTGGGTCACAAATTGTGATAGGTCTGGGCTGAACAATTCTCATGCTCCATGGGCATCAACTGAGGTCACTTGGCACTGTTTTGTTAGTGACTGATCTGGTCTGGAAGGTCTCACTTAGGTTCATTTACATCACTAGAACCTTGACAAGAATGTCTGGAGGGCTGAGCTCAGCAGAACCACTCTTCCCTTCTATGTAGCCCCATTGCCTCTGCTCATGGTTTCTGCAGCATGAACTTCTTACATAAAGTTGGACTTCTTACGGGAAGCTCGGGGCTCTAAAAAATCAAGATAGAACTGCCAGTCTTCTCAAAGGCTGGTCCCAGAAACGGCATGGCATCACCTCCAACATACTCCTTTATCAAAGCAGTCATAGACCACCTAGATTCCAGGAGAGAGAAAATAGACCCTATGTCTCAATAGGACATGTGTCAAGAATGTGTGGCCATTTTTAACTGCCACAACGCATTTCTGAAGGTAACTAAAATATGTATGTAAATAAAATATTCCTGAAATATTTTTCAGGTAAATCAAGAAGACTGTAGCTTTAGTTTTAGTAAAATATTTCCATTCAGTCGAATTGATACAATTATGAGTCATTTTAGTACAAACGGTGAAGCCAGTTATGTGCCTCGTTATGAGCCTTAACTTAGACTAATGTTTATCAGTACAAGGTTAAAAGAATAGTTCAATTTATTTGATATAGTTGGACAGATGATCAAGCAATGGACCCCAAAGATGGGGCCCTGGGACGTAACAACAGGACAATATATGTGGAGGAAAGAAGCTGGTGGAAAGAATCTGGAGATATGACTAACATGTTTCTTTTAACAATTTGTGTGGCATAAGAGAGATTTATTTTATTTATTTTATGATTAACTGTATTCTTTTATAGACAATGACTGGATATTTTAAAAGGTAATCATGTAGCACAATTAACCCAGGTTCTACATAGAATTAAACTAAATATGACATATAATCTCTTTTGACCCCTCTTGAAATTTCGTTGTGCAGAATAGCTGGTATAAAACAAGAAAAAAAAATTAACTCAAAAGGAAATAAACTATTCTCAATCATACTGCCAATGGAGAGATTTTTATGGAATATTCACTTAACGGTGGTATTTGGGAAACGAACTAGCAACTGTATCACATAAGAGCTCCAAAATGCATAATTATTTCCGGAAGACAAACTGTGATTGTATCCATGTGATAAAATGCCATATTCCAATAATGTTCTTTTATAATTGTAAACTCTGAGGCTTGTCACTAACTTACCCATTTCAGTTAAAATTGTTACTAACGTGATACTTTATCAGAGAAGCCTAACATTTTTTAAAAGTCTTTAATATATGAATTTGTTATAAACTGTCACTTTATTTCAAACATAATCTTATAATTATATTTCAGAACTTTAGAAGTTCAGTATTTAAAACATTTAACAATTGCCCTGTATTGTAAAGTGAAAATACCCATATATGTGAATCACACTAATAGAGATGATTTACTAAAAGTTAAAGGGCACTTAGTTTGGAAAATATAAATAATTTCACTTAAGCAGTAAGACAGTACTATAATCAAGGTCAACATAGCATATTCTCTGCTATCAGTATTATTTCATGTGAATAAATATAAGATTTTAATGATTTGAAACCATCATTTGAACACATACTATCTGTATATAATGTTATATAAACTGCCGCTAAGGATAAAATAGTCTGTTTAATTGTAGAAATTTCCTTTTTATTGTAGCCTAGTTAGAAAATGTGAAAACATGGTAGAAGTTATTATGGGAGTAGTTTGTTTTCCACTCTTCTACACACATTATAAATAAATTCATGATTATAATTGGTATTAAGGAAACTAAAAGTATAAAATATATAATTTGAAATTCATTCTTTAAAAATAACTTTTGCTAACTCTGATATAGATGATGACTATACCACCTTGAGACCATGTTCTCTGATAAGCTACAAACTGGGACAGTGGGGCAAGGTTTATATAAAGAATAGAATACTGAAATGTTTTTTTTTTCCCAGAGATAAGCTTTTCTATGGTTATTTCATTTTCTGGTTTTCAGAAGTCTTGCATTAAATGAGAACCCTCAGTTGGTAGCTCCTGCATTTGCCTGTTTCTGGTGTTAATTATCTTTTGTTTGCCCTTGATAATCCTGAGGTTGGTATGCAGATGATATGAAGCCTGCAGAATCATCTCAAAGTGTAAAAAACAATGGCATTGTCAATTCTGCATCACAACACTTTATAAATTATGAATGTTATCCACATTAAGGAGAGTGGTAGACTTTTAAAATTACTTCCATGAATAGATTGAATTACAAGTATTATTACATTTCATTTTATTAAGTGCATCTTCGTAGTTATTAGAGCAAATGAACATGTTCTCTCAATTACATAATAACATTAGAACTAAAAATTATGCATCAGCACTCCCAGATGCATAATGGAGCATTGTATATTTATCACTCTAAACAATATTTTTGAGCTTATCTAAAGGCAATTATTACCTATTGAACAATATTATTATATTGGTTTATTAAAATTCAGTTTAGCAACCACCTCTTTTATAAAAAGCTCTAGGTATTTTCAATTTTTTTCAAAGAAACAATGTATACAACTAGTCCAGTTTACTTATATTTGATGATGCTTGTCTTACTATAAAATCATGAGATTGTATACCGATAACAGGAAAACAGTCACTAAAATATGATATCCTAGATTAGCTATTTATATTATAGGAAAACCAATTGAAAATATTATTTCTAAAAGTTTTACTTGTCTAATTTGAAAGCTGTAGTTCAATATCATAATAATACATTCATATTAATGTTGTGAGATTTTAAACAAAGGGTTACAAGTTATAAATATGATTACAATCTGCCTAGATCTATAGGATCAATTTAAAAGTATTTTTGCTAGTCTAGGTGACTTGTAAATATCAGTTTTCAATAGAAATACTTTTATATATCACATTTAACATTCTAAACTCAACTCTTGTTAATTTTGCTTTAATTAATGGTCGATGGTTTAAACAGAATGATTATTGCATATTACATTCGAATATTACTTCAATGCTTCAAATTAAAATTTTTCTTTTCTTATATTTCATAAACTGTTTTGCTTTGATGTTAAATATTATTAGAATGCTATTTATGTTAATAAGGTTTTTTAAATAAATTTAGTTAGAACTGAATACAGCAATTTCCAATATCAACACTACTTTGCACAAATGCACAAAACACCACCAATGTCTTTAAGTGTGGTGGAAGATAGCAATTGAGCTATCATTAATGTAACAAAATAAATAAAAGTTACTTTATAGTTTTTGAACAGCTATGGAACATGGACTTTGTTAAGAATACACGGCAACAGCTTAATTGACCTGAATTTGTGAATCCAAATTTTAGCAATAGTAAAATGAGTTAGTCTTTTACATTGGTTAACTTAGTGTATTATCATCCATTTGATTTAGCAAGCACATTATTTGCATTATTTATAGTAAAAGTGAAAGTTATGATTTATACAATAAGAAAAGGCAATTATTATCTATTGATTGAATAACATTATTTTACTTGTTTATTAAAATGCGATTTAAGATTTATAAGGAAATATCTTTCAATTATATGTTTAGGTATATTCCTTGTTTAAACTTCTTACACGAATACGAATTTCTTAATTGCCCTTTTTCTAAGTAAGGACTGATTTATTTATAAAATTTTCTAATCCTTCCAGCAGAAGGGAAAAATGTGCAACATTTCACAGAAAGAAATATTCTATGACTACATTGACAAAATACATTTAGATCGAGTATTTTCATTACTGTTTAAAGAGATATAAGCCAATATGACTCATTCACCCACGTATTTAAGCGAACAACAAATACCATCTCTAAGATATTTTTAGAATATTCATCTTTTTATATTTCTCTCCAAATGGTGTGCACAATTTATAGGGCATACAGCACAGCAAATCTAAATTTTTCTCAATCTGCCTCCAATTCTTTTGTGTTTCCTTCTTGCTTAAGAAGTTTCAGATATGAAAGTGTTAATAATGTCTTTAAAAATAACTTCTATTTAAGAAGAAAAAATCATGTTACTTCTTAATCTTTCTAATTCTGTTCTCATAAGATGAACTTGGATTTGTTTCTTTAACACTGAATCCTTTAATAGACACCTGATTTCTTCACTTATGAATTAAAAGAAATGACATCAGATTCCTAGGTAAGTACTATTAAATAAGTCACACACAATAGTAACACTGTTTCATGTAACAGAAAATAAATATTTGGTTCAGTCTCCTGTATATGCCTTTTTTTTTGGTAAAGCAGTGATTAAGGACAGGTAAATAGCACGCAAAAGATTATGCAATAGTTTGCAGTTTGCCTTTTGACCATCACTGAAAAATTTCTGCTAGGAAGTGAAAGCCAGGCATAATTCACTAAAATTACACTGAATGCCTCGTGATCAATAGAGATAAATCTAGTTTTGTTGTTAAATCGATTCTCCCCTTTATAGAGATATACTGTCTTGATTGTTTTAAGAATAATTGTTTCACTAAGGATTTTTATGGTGATTAGGAAAAGGTAAGCAACAGAAAACTTAATGCACCTCCTTGGCATTGCCAGCATTTCAAGTTAATTTGCTAGAGATACCAATAGAGATTATATCATTTTGAGCAATAATGTTTTCCTGAAAGAAATTCAGTGAGGCTGATTTCCTTTCAGAAATAAGCAACCTCTGTGTTTGTTTTACTTTTATAAAATTTGCAGATCTTGCCAATATAAATATTCACTAATGCATAGGCTCTCTTATAGCTTTTATCACTTTCCTTGATTTCTTGGCATAGATCACACTGAGAAAGTCCAGATAATTTTTTTTGTGTGTGTGTATTACAAAAATGTTTAGACTAGACTCAGGGACAAAGGTAGACCCTAAGGATTGCTTACAGTGGTGTTGCTGAATTATTTCTTAACTGAGTGTGTGTGTTCTACCCAGTTTCCAATTTTTACTAAAACATTTCATATTTTAAATATTCCATAAACAATGATTCAAATGCAGTACACTTAAACACAAAGGGTGAAAGAAAAACATGAATTTAAGTAATAAACCATTATTCTATTTTTAAAAGAATTGAAACAAAAAATACTAAATATACTTTACTGAATGGTTTTAGTGAAACAACCAATTTAATGCTAGATATATATAAATGGATAATAAATACAAATATAATTTAATTCATATATTTGTATAATGTATTATCATTTATATATCCCTTTATAGAGAGTAAAGTATTTTAATGAGCAATAGGGAATATTTCTTATAAAATCTTAAATTATCAAATTACATGCTTTTGTAAATAACATAATTTTATAAATAATAATATCATAGAATGAGCTCATTTTGAAATTTTATTAAAATCTAAAGCTTAATGTGAGGTATTCCTTTGGGTCAATAACAATCTCACTGGTATATATCTAAGGTAATTATATTTCAGATAAACAATTTCTATTTTCCCATAACACAGCTAAAATATACAATAAGATAAAGTTGTAAATATTTTAGTCAGGAAGCAAATCCTATACTTTCTTCCTACCTGTATGCACGTATTATAAAATAGAAACAAAGCATTTAAACAATTCATGAATATAACATATTTTGAATTTATCAATAAGAAAGAAGAATCCTAAACAATATTATAGCATGGCTTCTTCCTTTGAAAACACAAAAGAAATAATACTGTTAGCATGCAAATTTTTATTACTCATTTTCTTAATGCCAAGTAAATTTTAACCCATAACAAGCTACTTAAACCCTTCTGAGAGGCAATTTTGTGTGTATGTGTGTATACAAAGTCGTTTTACCAGTAAAGTTTTGGCTTTTCAACAATTATTTAGGTTAAGCTATCAACTATTCACAGATTTCATCATATATACAGAAATTATCTTAAAAATGTTTCAATATTGAGGAATATACAGATTGTTATGTTTAAGTATGTCTTAAAACATAAATCATTTTTCCCTTCAGTGAGCTAGTAACTATGGTAAATAAAACTCAAGGAAGCTAAACAAAATCAAAGCAGTTGTGATTTCCAAACAGAAAACACGTTACAAGTCACAGACTGGAAAAGCTGACAACTTCTCAAGCAGGGGTGTTAATGTAGGAGCTGTGTACGGCATTGTTGTAACACTGAAATTTATGAAACGCACTTCCCTTCTGTATTTGATGTACTTCCACTGACCCGACCCCAGCACTGTGTGAAGAAGACGGCTGCCAGGTAATTCTTTCCTTGATTTCTTTGTAATGGATATAAATGAAATAAAAATGATCCAGTTTTATTTAGAAATGAAACATTTAGTGGAATATAAAAGGCATACTTGTAGGAAATTGGTACATGTATTTAAAAAGGAGTGTGCTCCACTGCCTCAGTACCTGGATAATGGTTACTGCTCACATGACCCTCATAAACACTTTAGTTCAGGCTTTCACAGTTAGAAACAAAATTAACCCTTTAAAAAAGCTCCAAATTATCTGCGGAAAATTCACATGCCAGTGGTTACTTTTTCTCATGGAAACGTGACAAGGCCAGAAGATATGCTTTGAGGTCACAGGCCACAAGTAACCTTATACATATTAACCATCCTGCTATATATTAATGTACCAAGATTTCAGCAGGCTCTGGAACATTAAACCTTCTGTCATTCTTGTCCCTACTGAATCTGATTCTGCTGAGGTTTAGTGGAATTATAAACACATATGAAAATATGCATAATATATTTCTTTTTTGAAGTGATTATAATGTGATGTTTCTGCACTGCCAGCATTCATAATAAAGCAAATGTGATGTTTCTGTGCAATATGACATCCACCGTAATCTTATTAACATGTAAGCAGCATAAAACAAAACATGCACTGTATTACCTGCTTTATTTAAAGGCATAGAACAAATAGATTAATTAATGTAAACTTTTATGATCTTTGGCAACAGATACGTGCCGTCAAGTTTGGAAATCCTTGCAGTCGCAGACACAGGTGTGTCAAAAGAAGGGTTTTAACAATTGTTAAGTTCTCCCTTACAAATAAAACAATAATACCCAAACTAACTACGTGTAGTTTTAAATCGATTGATCATTTTGAACACCCAGAGAAGATGAATGACAGTGAGCAACATTTACCTGACATCCTTGAATATTTCACAGAGACAAGTTGATATGAGTTTGTATAAATACTAATATTAAGCAGAATTAGCTTTGGAAAAAATAAAGAAATTGTACTGAGGTGAAAATTGTCACTGTCAGGAGAAATGAAGTTATATCAGAGAACAAGTGACATACAATTTTCTCTAGAGTGTTTTTAATAAAAATAGCTTTTCTTTGAATATTTTGAAGTCAGACATGAGAGGCAATCTGGGCGTTTGTCAGAGTTTGAGAGTGTGAAAAATTGCTGCCTTAAATCATTTAAGCTGAAAAGCAACTTCTTCCTGCTGAGATAATTTCACGTTGACTTACCGTGCAAGCCCTTCAGGCATTCCCAGCTCAGAGCAGAAGTTTTCAAGGGAAAAACACAGAGCGAGAACATGGGAGAAGCTGGGACAAGAATCAGCAGCAACTCCAGGCGTTCACGCACATCTGACTTTGATTAATTAGAGAGCTGCTTTTCTATGTCCACATGTACTGCCTGATGGAAAGGTAGAGTGGACCGGGATACACAAACTTGGAGTTGACTCTGTTAGGTTTCAGCAGGTTTTGACACCTTCTACCAAGCTTGCAGAATCGCTGCTTAGGGAGGACTAAATTGCTGAAGCAAACTTTTAATTTATTCATTTTCCTAATGCAGAGAAATTATCTGAACTGCAATAGACTTGATTTTCAACAGTGAATAAATCAGTTACTGTAAATGTTTAGGTTAGATGAACAACTATCTTGCTGCATAATGAAGGATGAGTTATTTCCACTTTGAGGGGGAAAGTTTTTTGATGTAACTATTCATTTTTGCATTTAAGTACCACTCTATATGATTTTTTCCCTTTTATTTTAATTTAAAAATTCTATGTTGAAAATCTTTCTATATTCCTCAATTGTTTCACATTCAATAAAATGTTTTCTTAAACTCTTCATAAAATGTTAAAATTTAAGAAGTATCCACCGTTTAACATTTTACTGAACGTTAATATACATGAAAAATCACTTTAGGAATATTGCTTTAAGGCTACTAAATATTCAAATAATAAATATAAGTTCAATTTAAAAAAACAATAATTAATGGTCTAAACTATCAAATAATTATCTGAAATTTGAAAAAATAGATATAAGTGCATTCTTAATGCATAGCTTCATTGAAATTTCTGATTCCGAAACAAAATACTCAAAACTAAAGCCTCTTGGTTTCCAGAAAGACAACTCTTTTTTAAAAAAATCATATTTGAGTCTTCTTAAATCTTTCATTACTCTGAATTCATTTATGTTACATAATGAAAATTCTCCTTCACTCCTTCCCCCCACCTTGTTTGCTTATTTATCATGGAAACTGCTTTTTTACAAGTTTTTGTTTTTTAATTTAGTGAGGTTCACGGTTGCTTACTACCTTCTTATGTTCCTAAGTAAATGTGGCAGGATAAATGATTCCTTCAACCAGATTTGTATGCGATACTATTTTCCATCTTAGACCTTTAGGCTCACAAGAGTTAAGATTCAAACTGACCTTGACCAACATTTTCTCCATTTCTGGTTTGGTGACATAATGGACGAATACAGGCTTAATCTCAATCACTTCTAAGGTAGAATTTGAGAAAGTCTTGCTGTGCATCAGCCAAGACATAGAGTCCCTAATGAAATAATAGGATCCTTAGTTATTATCATAATTTTTTTATAGAGAAGTCCTCACATCAGACATTGTCCCCTGCCTCTGTCAATCATATATTGCAATTAACTTATTAAATTGCACTTGAATTGGATTGACGACTAGAGAGGGGAAACTAGAAAGTTCTTGAAAACAGATTCTTCTTTTACATCCTTCAAACACTTCTGCATCAGAGAATGTGGGACATGGGTTTCTTTCTATAGCAAATTAATTTTTCACTTTTAACTTAAATAGGAGAGATTTTTAAAAACCCCTTCAGTGAACTGGATACTTACAGTTCATCCCTCATTTCTCCTCCCCATCCCCAGGGGAAGTAGCAATTAACATGATGATTGAGATATCCTTAATGTGTTAACTATTAACAGTCCAATTCAATTCATCAAATATGAATTGAGCTTAAAAATACATTCAAGATGCAAAGATGAGCAAGACAGAATTCCAAGTAGCCCACTACTGAGTTATGAAATAAGAAAAGTAAATGACGTGTGCCAAAGAGAGGTAAGAAGAAAGTTTCAGGGGGATTCAAAGGAGGAAGAAATGAATCAAGAACAAAATATTTACTGAGTACCTGTTGTGTGTCTGACACGTATGACATGAAACCTGACCTCTAATAGTTCAGAGATTATTGGTAAAAACACATAAGTAAACATATGATTACCAAACAAAGAATCAGCATTATAATAAAGATAAGAACAGAGTGTTAAGGGGATATACGGGAAGATATGCACAGACCATTGAGCCTGAGAGAACCAGAAAAGACTTAACGATGGGGACAACAGTTCAGAATGACTGTGAAGATTTCCAGCAGAAGCAACAGCATTAGGCAAAGGCACACAGGAGGGGATGGCTCTGGCATGCCTGGGGAAAGGGGAATAGCCCACTGTGTCTCAAAAAGAAACATAGGGGCTGCACACAATTAATGCGGAACTGGGAATTGCCAACATGAAACCACATAACCTTTACGATCATGTACTTCTGAAACTTCACCCAGGCATAATATAGTTTGTGGAAAAGAAGAAAGATAACACGACATGTGTATTAATTAGGAATAGCTTGGGCTGCAAGAAACAATAACTGACCAAAAGTTTAAGCCAAGAGGAGTTTATGGAGAAAGGGGGTGGCTGGCCAGCATTTCTCTGATTCCTTCGGTTACAACAAGCCTACTACACATTTTAGGAACCACATCCAAGTTCAAGAGAAACAGAAGTCAGGAGGGTGAAGGACTTCTCCTTAGGAAGCTGCTCCTTTTATTTAGAAAGAGAAGCCTTCCCCAACAGACTTCCACTTAACCACTCATTAGCCAGAACTGGGTCCCATGCATATACCTCTAGCTGCAAGGAAGACTCAAAAATCAAGTACTTAACTTTCCAGCCTCACAGTAAAAGAGGATGTAGGAGCAGGGATGTGCAGCATCTGTGATAGTGTACTCTATCTATAATGGGCTATAGCTGGTGACACATACGTAAAATCACATGAGCTACACTTTTTTCCAGTGCATCCCACGCACCACTCACTGTTTACCAGACCTAACATATTGTAGTTAACGGATACCTATTTGTTCCTCTTCTTTCCAAATAAATTTCCCTCTCCTCCATACCATATTTCACAATCAGATAGACAACAGCAAAATATTTTACTCAGGAGTCAGGAAGCTATGTCATTTACGGTACAACTTTATCAAAGACTGAACAATAGCCAGCTGTGTGGCCACAATTATACCACCTTTCTCCCCTCCTGCCTATGCTTCCCAACCCTTCATTGAAAGATGACGGCAAAGGTAAATAAATCTAGCAGAGCATAATGACCCTGGGAGAGGCACTCTGACTTAAACTTGAAAGCCTCTCCTACTTATTAGCTGAATCACCTTCCTGAGCCTTTTTCCTTACCATTAAAATGCAAATAATAATGGTATCTAACTCAAGCATGCTGTAAGGATTAAATGAGATAATAAATGTAAAGTGCTGTGCAAAGTGCCTAGTGAATATAATTGCTTAAACTTTTAAAAGTTTATTTATTTATTTTTTGCGGTACGCGGGCCTCTCAGTGTTGTGGCCTCGCCCGTTGCGGAGCACAGGCTCCGGATGCGCAGGCCCAGCGGCCATGGCTCACGGGCCCAGCCGCTCCGCGGAATGTGGGATCCTCCCGGACCGGGGCACGAACCCTCGTCCCCTGCATCGGCAGGCGGACTCTCAACCACTGCGCCACCAGGGAAGCCCAAAAGTTTATTTTTAAATAAAAGTTGTATCTCCATTATGAAATGTCCTCCCACTCCACCTGTATGTAGAAGTTTGAACGTGGCACCCCACTTCTTAAAAATTTTCCTTTCCTAATTTAGTAACTTGTATCGTGTCTCTTTAAGTTTCCTTATAAATTAATATAATTTCTCAGAAAATTGTTGGTAGCCTTGGGGGGAGATTTCTACATCACTACAGGACCTTTGTTTTATGGCTGTGATTGTATTGCTATTTCTTTCTGGCCTATATTTAACTGGACTGATCGGCCTGCGTGGACTAGGTATCTCACAACCAAAACAGAAGCAATGAAGCCCATCTTCCCATAGTGAGAAGTTAAGCATAGTGCTTTTGTATATACTAAAAGGTAAGTGGTGTGTTAAAAGCCACATTCACCCAAGAGCCAAATAATGAGGTTCCAGGCCACAAACCTCTGACTGGTAAAAAATATCGATGGGCAGAACAGAGTTCTTCAATTTTTTACACTGTACTTCTTACAACTCAGCTTTTGATGAAGATTCTAACTTACGTTCTCTAGTGTTCTCTGATAAAAATCACTGACCATTATCAAGTTTCACTGATGAAGGAGAGATTATGTCCTATACATAAAACTGAGATGGACAACCTAAAGTCGGCCTTGGGATTATCAATAGAACCTACGCTGGAAAGATGGTTTTTAATGCATCTGAAACTCTGAATATCTGCTCTACTTGTTTTGTTGCACTCCCTTCCTGCCTCTCTCTGGAAATCTCAAAGCAGGGAGCTGCCTCTGACATTAATAATTGACAGGTTTGAGCATACAATGAAAGACTGTGGAGGGTATGTCTGTACACATCATGGTCTAAGTGGATGTCATCTCTTGGAGTTTGCAGCTGGTATTTATGGACCTACATGTCTGCTCTCCTGTATCTGTAACACTCTTCTCTCCTCCCCCCACACACATGGCATTCATAGTCTGAGACTGGCTTTACAGAGGGCATCTTCTCTGACCTTGAGGCAATTTTCTAGTTTCTTCCACAACTCTGAGGATTCTTCTACTTCCACTCCAGCTCTTGTTTCATGTCCAGTGCTCAATCTCCTTTCTATTTTACCACGGTGTCATTATATGAGTCTTTTATTTGTGTCAAATAGGGCAGCATCAATTATTACAATTGACTTCTATGTTTAAAGTATTCCAGTCTCTGAAGCAAAAGCTGACAAATTATCCCAGGTACATTCTTATCAGAACACTATTACCTTGATGTATTACCACAGTAGGGTCTAGTAATAATGACAAATAAATGTGGAGAATGGGAGAGAAACAAAGAAAACATAGATTGTATTTAATACCAAAGGAGGAAAATGCATTTTGTAACAAATTTTTAATCCTATTTATTTTAATTAACCTGAGATCAATTTCAACAAAATGTTACATTTTTGATGAGCTGTTATAAATGTAAAGCTGAATATTATCTCAGCCTTTGTCTTGGTAATTTAGCAGCCCATGGAACACTGTACAGCCCTTCCTTCCCTATACCCTGTCTCCTTAACGGCCATCACTTTTATTCCACTTACGAATTGAGTATATAACTTTGATTGATGCTTGATCAACTGTCGAAGTAGTAATTTCTCCTTATTGCATTGATTACCAAAGTAAAATATTGTCTGCATACTTCCTGAGAAACTTATATTTGAGTCTTACAAAGAGAAAAAAAAATGATTTCGACTGTGCTGCAGAGTTAAATAAATAGTTTGTTGTGGCATTATCGATCAAGGAGAGGGATAGGGTTTTAGGAGATTATTCCTCTGTAGTCCTTCTGCTTTCCAAATATTCCCCTTATAAGTTAGACATAAAGACATCTTGATTGACGCAACTGATTGGGGAAACCCAGGTTTAACTTTTTCACTCTTGCAAATGTTGTTAGTTTATTATTTTCATTTTTCATACAGTTTCTTCAGCCTAACCATAAAGTCTACAACGATCTCGTGATTGTAAATATACTGATTTCATTAACTTCATAGCATTCCTAATCCGTGTTTTTTTTTCTTTCCTAAATGTTTTACATTGCTATATATTTTCATATGCTCTCTTTGCACCCTACATGTCTCTTTTGTAATTAATTACAACTGCAGTTAATTACTTATTTAGGCTCTCTCCTCCTGCCAGATTATAAATCCCAAGTCTCCCTAGCTGTAGTCCCCAGTTCCTAGAAAAGAGCCCAGCTAATCAAAGGTGCTCCATAAACGTCTGATATGAGTGCAAGCATGAGGGAGTAGATGAAGCAAAGCGGCATACTTCCCATAGGGAGCATGTAAAAAACATTTTGGCTTTAGACAAATCTCATATCTCTTTTGCTCAGTTTTGTCTCTTTTTTAAGCCTCTGCACTTTGAGGGCAATTTAACTCATATGTTTTTATTAATCTATACTCAATTATTCGGAATGCTCAGAAAAACCTGTTTGATGTCCAAGAAACTTCACAAAAGAAACAAAATGACACATTCTTTTATGGATGACACTTCTTTATTGTTTCCTTCTAAGAATAGTTTGAAACTAGAATTATTTTGTTCTCAGGTGAGACACACCTTCAATCTGAATTTCATCTAAAACTTAATTATTTTTCAAGATTCTCAGCGTTCAAGGTTGGCACTGGTGGGAAAACTATTCCAGGAGATTATAATTTGCAGAAAAATTAAGGGAGCTGATATGTTTTTAATCTACTTTTAATCTACTTTTAGTTTATCTGAATATGTATAGATATTGATTTGATTTCATAATTTTAGATAAAATCAGTACTGCTGTCTACGCATATCTTGTAAATTTCATTTATCTTACCCTCATAGACTGTAGCATAATATAAACAGTCACCTGAACGTTGTCTTGCAACAAGTGTAAATTCTACATAAACACATTTTTCTTACCACAAAATATCCTCTCCGTCACACTAATACCCTTAGCATGTTAGAGAGCATAAACTGTCCCTCAGTATCTGCTCTCCTTTTCCTCCTTGATAATAGCAATGCCTGATTTTTAGCTGGACCACAGCTAAAAGACTAAAAGACCCAGCCCCCTCTTACAATAATTAGGGATGAATACATTTTGACCTATACAACTCACTGAAAAATTTTCTTCAAATTTTTCTTAAGGGAGGAGTCATGCCCTCCCCCAGCTGTCTGCCTTCCTCTTTCCTGCTGGCTGGAATGCAGCGTAATTCAGAAGTCTGGAACTTAACGAGCCAAACTGAGACCTAGAAAGCAGAAGCCAGAAGCTGAAGATGATGGTAAAATGCACACTAGCGTCTGGATCCTCAAGTATTTCATGAAGCTGCCCTGCACACACTGGATCACCTATCTCTAGACTTATTTCATGCAAAAAAGAAGTAAATTTCTATTTTGACCATTGTATTTGATTCCTTGAACTTATAGATGACCTAGTCCTAAATTAAAAAAAAAGGTATGTAGAAAATAATTTAAAAAGAGAAATATGATGAAAATGACAGCAAATATTATCTGCCTATGACATCGCCCATAGGTAAAGGCAATGGAATTTTTGAAGAAATTACTGTTTTCATCGTTTTTTCTTTAAATTATTTCCTAGATGTATCAGTAAGTATAGTTGCACTGTATGTATCAGGCTTCTTCTGTCCTTCAAAGGAGAAAAAAAAACATTTTATGATTGGAGTGAATATCAAGACATCTTAACCTAATAGTCACACTAAACTTTACTTATTCTGATTTGTTTTGCATTTTATTGTATATATTTTCATGCTTAATTATTTTCCACTTGCGTTCTTATTAACCTTTAGTCACCTTCTGTGTGGGAAGATCAGGAACTAAATATTTTGATGATGACCTGATGTATCAAATTAAACGAGGAGACTCCCTATTCCATTTACAGTGCTTTCTCTAAGGCCAAGAGGCAGCTTATAGAGACTTGATGCCTGAAGGACAAAAACTACCTTTTCATAACCTAGTACAATGTATTTTAGGGCATATGAGGAAAATGTGTATGGATTAATTACCAAGCATTAATTGTAAACAATTCATTCTGGTTGAACACAAAAATTCTTCTCCTCTAATAAATTTAAAAGTCTTCATTCTTATGAAGCAAGAAAAAAATGACTGTCCTGCCCATAAGAGGCTGGCATGCTCAGGATTCCTCATCACCAGACGAGGGTCACTGTGGGAGTCAGAGATTGTAGCGATGCATTCAAAGACTAACTTCCACTTTACCTTCATTAAATAACTGAAATGATTAATATATGATGATCTCTCATAGTGTTCTTCCTCATCTATTTATCATGATATGAGATTATTTGTGCAGGCAAACTGGGGAGCAACACAGAAGTCATAATGCATATTGTTATGGGAGTGGACATAAAAGCTCCCTCATAAGCAAGCACTTAAACACGGAATAAAAAAAAAACTTTAAGTACATCTCGGAAATGTCTCTCCTCTCTGTTTGTCCCTCCCTGCTTACAACTTTTTTTTCTTCGTTTACATAAGATCTGTAAAAGGATGATCTCTCCTTGGAGTGGGCAAGGTCCTGGGAACCCTTTCTGATCACACAAGTGCAATCATCATCAGCCCTTTGTCAACACTTCTTAGTTTCTGAACCTGCAAGATGGGCTTGAAAATGAAAGGTTGTAAAATCTAGTCTATTATGCTAATCTCATTTCAAAGTAACACACATTGAAAGGGTTCTATAATCCATATCCCAACCAGAATAAATAAAACACAAGAGTCTGCAGATACATAAGAAATAGTAGACTCTCTGGGCCTTAACAATCAGCATGGCATCCGGGCCATGGACCAAGTGTTTAGATCTGTGAGTAACTGTCTTATTTTTATCAAGTGTGCACCTTGCTCAGTTTCGAGCAAGGCCTTCTCTTTTAGCAGGGAACCTCAAGCTCCTACAACGGAAACACCAAGGTAGAACTTTTGTAAAATAAACCAAGTTACATGTCCTATGTCTGAACTTATTTTTTAGTTATGAACGTCTTTGGAATTGATCTTTATGTATGATTTTGAATCATAATCATATGATTTTGAACTGTTTTCACTAAACTAAAAACAAACACTTCCAGCTAGATTAACACACATATGCATATATTAACATACAATCTTAAAACTACACTGCATGCACAAAGGCCACTGAAGTCTCTTAGACAAGTTATTATCACCACTAGAACCAAAAGAGTTTCAGTGAAGGTTGAGTAAACTAGGAAAAGGATTTGTTTATTATTTGTGTTCCTACCTTCTTTGAGCCCTGGTAACCCTGAATGTCTTAAAACTGACTTTGGATAAAACATTGTCTATGATTCTCGATCTTAAAAAAAAAAAGCCTGTGCATACAGTCTTCATGGAAATCATAGAATCTTTTAAATTAGAAAACACCTCTATTTCTTTAACATTCCCCTTAGGTCCTGAGCCCTTCTCATAATACCATAACAGGGAGAATTTGATGTCAGCATGACTTACTAGTGGGGATGTTAACTTTGATCATTTAATTTTAAGGGGGTACCTGCCAGATTTCTGCACTGTAAAGTTACTAGCTTTTTGCTTTCCATGTTCTATTTATTAGCAGTGAATTACTAAATTCAGCTCATACTCAATGGGAGTAGAATGGAGCTCTACCTCCTCCAGAGAGGAGTGTCAAATAATTTATGAACATTTGCTAAATTCACTGGGTGAAGATAATATGAAGCTACGCAAATATCCCATTCCTCCTTAAAGTTTCATCCACTAATTTTATACTGAGGTAACTTCCCTCAGTATAATCATGAGGAAGCATCAGACAATACTAATTGAGGGACATTCTATAAGGTGGGTGATCTGTATTTTCCAAAAGTATTAGGGTCATGAAAAACAAGGAACACTAAGAAAAATGTCACAAACCAGAGGAGATTAAGGCCACGTGACAACTAAATGCAATGTGATACCCTCAATTGGATCTTGGAACAGAAAAAAGACATAAATGCAGAAACTGGTGAAATCTGAATAAAGTCTGTAGTTTAACAGTATTGTACCAATGTTAATTTCTTAGGCTTAACTATGGTTATGTAAGATACAAACATTAGGGGAAAAGCTGGGTGAAGGCTATATGTGTACAGGAATTAAACTACATTTGTAACTCTTGTACAAATCTAAAATAATTTCAAAATAAAAATATTTTTAAAGGGTATATAAAAATTGAAACAGAACTTCATTTGAAGGATGGGAGAAGAAAGAAGTATAAAAAACTAAAATTCTTATATCCTTTATGGGGAGCAAACTATTTTAAAATTGATTTATTAAGAAATATCATAGGGCAATCATATTACAATATGTAAATGACCGAAACAGTACAATATATCAATGTATCAAATCAGCATGTTGTACACCTTAACCTGACACTATATGTCTAATATATTCCAAATAAATAAATAAATGAGAAATAGCAATCTACACATATAAGTTAGAGATAAGGACTTAAACACTAGATATTAGGCCCAAAAGAAGAAAGTGATTGTCTCTGGGAAGCAGGACCAGCAGAAGAGTGCAGGGGGCTGCCTTTCTGTTATTACTGTCCTAAGCCTTTTAGCACAATTTGACTTTTATAATAGACTGTATATATTATTTTACTTCAAAGAGTTAAAATAATTTTAGAAATAAACACATAAAAGGCTAGTAGATTCTTCAGGACCCTGAGTCCGAGAGAATTTCAAGGACGAGCACGAGGCATCAGATACTATCAGCAGTTAGTGGGCGTAAGACCCAGTGCCTCCCAGCTCACCGTGCAGTAAGCAGCACGTGCTAATACAAATACAAGGTACTGTTTAAAAGTCTTATCATACGATGTTGTAAAAATCAACTACTTGGAAATGTTCTGAAGCTCATGAAAATCAAGATGTCCTGGAAATGTAACAGATTCTTTACCAGCCTGGCATTCTGCATTCTACTACAAAACATGGCTAAGTTCAACAGCATAAACAGCATAAAAAGCACATCAAATGCCTGCAAAAGGGAGATAAAAGCAAAACTGAATGTCTAGAAAACATTTTCTCTAGGAAGACCAGGATTAAGTCCTTAAGGAAATGAGATGCTACGGATTTTGCTGGCATACACTACTGTGAGGGAGAGGGGACTTCAATCTCAATTTCAAGATTCCTTTTTTTAGCCTTTCTATTCTTTTTCATTCTTCCAATTCCAGTTATTATTACCAATCACTTTCTATCTTCTCCTTCTCACCTTTTTATTTACAATTTTTCCATGTTTTTCATCTTACTTTTCTTAGAATAGGTGTCTTCTGAAGTACACCTTTTATTTTAATGACTAAGAAGAGAGAGACTATTAATAATAGTGAAATAATGGGGAACATGACACTTAGAAGAATAAGAAATCTTTAATGTAGCCATAGTAATGTTTTTCTAATAATATTCTGATGGCATTTTGGCGATCATCAAACACTATACATAGAAGACAACTCAAGGATGTTTAGAATTCTTTAGTGTTTAAAACCTTTGAGGTTTAAAAAATGTGATTATTTTACTACTATTTAACTGTTATTTTTATTTTATCATTATTTAGTTTTTTCATAATTATCCTGACTTCTTAGGTTCCAAGAACATTTTTGAAGATACAATATGTAGGAGTTTTTGAGAAGTAAAGAGAAATGATGTATGTTAGTAGTTGTTATGTGTTGCGTCAATTCCTTTCCTTGTGTTTGTTTTTATGTTTTATTGCTAGATCCATCTGTAAAGTAAGGCTGGAGTCTTTGCCTCAAGGAATGAGTATATGAATATGTAAGTAATACTTTAATGTGATGAGATTTTCCTATTTGAATATAGATTTGATAGGCAATGTTATCCTGAATATCAACATAGTTCAGTACCAGATGATCACATTTGTTTACATTTCTAGATTCCATTTGCAACTATGATTAACTGAAAAAAGTATATAAAGATTGAAACATGAAAACTGTGTTTTTATTTAAGGAAATCTAGACTTTTTTTGCTTCATATATTTTATTAAGCAGAGTTAAAGGCAAAAAGTGAAATTTAAGGACAGAGACCTTATTACACAGTGATCAACACTGTGTAGATACTTATATTTTAAATTCTTTCTCAGAGTGCAATTATCTACCGAGGGTATGCCTACTTTCCTTAACCAAATTCAAATTTGAAGATGTTCCCTTCATTATTTTCTATTAAGGAAAAAGATAGTAAAAATAGCCTTGGGGCTTCCCTGGTGGCGCAGTGGTTGAGAGTGCGCCTGCCGATGCAGGGGATGCGGGTTCGTGCCCCAGTCCGGGAAGATCCCACATGCCGCGGAGCGGCTGGGCTCGTGAGCCATGGCCGCCGAGCCTGCGTGTCCAGAGCCTGTGCTCCGCAACGGGAGAGGCCACAGCAGTGAGAGGCCCGCGTACCGCAAAAAAAAAAAAAAAAAATAGCCTTTAAAAATCATGGTGACTACCAAGAAAACACGCTAAACTATGGGAAATGGGTTAACACTTATATTCTTTATTTATCACAAGATAGTTCATGGAGAATTTGGCCTTGGTGAAGAAAATCATGGATAACATTCAAAGTGTATTTAATAAAAAAGAAGGTCATACAAGGATTTCAGCATTGAGAACAGGTGGGGAAGCAGTGCAAATGAATCGTACAAAGCCTATCTTTTAATTATACTGAAAACATTACGGAACAAAGAGTTAATGCTTTTTAACGTCATATCTCTGTATGAAAATGAATGTCCAATAAAGATGGGAAAGAAACCTGACATCCCACTTTTTGTTGGCAAATACCCTGACGATACAGCAGAGGAAAATTTGTATTACAAAAAAGTTCATGACTGGAATAACAGAGGTGGATTAGGGCTCAATAAGTCAGCTAGTTCATGTCATTGCTTAACTGGGTAAAAGCAATTCATCCAAAGTTAACTGGCTAGTCTATTTTAATACCTCCTATAAAATATACCTCCTCCTGCAATCAGCTTTAGTAAATAGCTCCAGAGCATAAAGGCCTATTTATTGAGAAAATATTATCTCAAGGTTAAGAGAAAGAAATGCCTTACGTATTGATGTAACTTTTGCAAACACTGTAGAACTTGTCAAATGATATATCAGGGTAAGTGTTTTTATCTAGCTTTATGGCTTTAAATACAATTTAATTTTACTATGACTTAAAAATGTATACCTCTGGTTCTCACCCTTCGCTTGAACTCTAGATTTGTGTATCCAACACCTTACTTAATATCTCCACTATGTTTTCTAATACTCATCTTAAAACTAGCATGTCAAAAACTGAAAACGTACATACCTTCTCTCTCTCGCACGCATGTGCACACACACGCACAAACATACACACACATAGTTGGCTCCTACAGCCTTGTCATCTTAGTGAATGGCAACTCCATACTTCGAGTTGAACAGCTCAAAAATCTTATAGCTATCCTCTCCATTAGGAAATCCTTTTGTCTCAATCCTTTGAACATTATCAGAATCCCACCACTTTTCATCACCTCCATTACTAGCTTGTTCAAAGCCATTATCATCTATTAGATAATCAATTCCCATAACTTCCTGCCTGCTCCTTTCCCACTTTCACAGTAGCATAGGGTAGGGTACTTGTCTTCTACTAATTATAATCTCTGTGTCCTCCTGCACTCTATTCTAATAAAAGCCTCATGATCCTATTAAAACATAATTCAAATCTTGTCATTCCTCTGCTCATAACTCTCATGATTTCCTACCTCATTCAGAGTGTCTCCTTGGTGGAGACTTCTCCAATCACTCTATATAAAATAGCAAGCTCTATCTGGCATGCCTTGGCCTTTCTGCTTTGCTTTACTATTTTCTCTAATACTTATCACTATCTGAAAAATTCTATGTTTAGTTATTTATATAATTCCTGTCTACCCTCATTAGAATCCAAGTTCCATGTAGGTTAAGGGCACATGTCTGTTTTATTTGCTGCTTTGTTACAAGCACCTAGAAAAGTACTCAGCTCAATAAATATTTTTCAATGAATAAATGCATCAAGCAATCAAAGACAAGAACAATGTTAAAAGGGTTGTGACTGAAATCCACTGTATGATGAATTATTATGGATTGAATTGTGCTTAAGTCCTAACCCCTGGAACCTATGAATTGGACCATATTTAGAAATGGAGTCTTTGCAGATGTGATCAAGTTAAGATGAGATCATATGAAGACTAGGCTCACCATAATCCAGGGATTTGTGTCCTTGTAAGAAAAGGGAAATTTGAACACAGACAACACACCCACAGAAGAATGCCATGTGAAGAAAGAGACAGAAGTTGGAGGAATGCATCTACAAACCAAAGAATGCTAAGGATTGCCCCACAAAAGATAGGAATAAACAAGGAAGGATCCTCCTCTAAAGCCTTAAGGGGGAGCATGGCCCTGTCAACTTCTTGATTTTGGATTTCTGGCCTCCAGAACAGAACAAAATAAAATTTTGCTGTTTTAAATGACCCAATTTGTTACAAGAGCCGTAGGAAACTAATACATGAATGTTATATACTCTTCTTTATCAAACCCTAGAATATTAGTAGTTCAGCTAAATCTTTAAATGGAAGGTTTTAAATAAACATATTTCAGATCTTTTTCACAGAACAATACTCACTTTGCTTGACCAACAACAGTGGTCTTGGGCTTTCAGTGTCCATTAAACTCACAGACAAAATAGGCTTCACTCTGTAAATAGACTTTACACAGTTTCTAAGAAAGCACGCAGGATAGACAACCTGGCATGCACAGGAAACACAGAGCAGAGGCTCATGACTCCCAGAAATAGCCGCTGAATGACACAATTTCTCCAAGTTGGGATGTACATGATCACAGGGGATGAAGTCTAATTGATATGGACCACCTTGGCTCATGGAAGCCATCAGCTTCAGGGTCCCACCAGCTTTTCTACCTTGCTAGACTCATAATCCTCTTAGAGGTATGGAACTAAATCTCATCTCTGATGCAGCTGACTACTCATCATTTACAGGTTATTCAATAAACAGTCCAGACACCCCAAGTATAGGTGCATAATTCATTATACATCAACCTCAGCAGGACTCTTATTTATCTTGCATCTGGCACACACTAAAATATTCCCCATGTTTATGTTTCAAGGAGGAGTAAAGCAAGGGTCGAATCCTTAGATGTCCCTCAGGCAAAAGGAAAAATAACAGATCAGATAAATTACCCTTTCCCCACAGAATATAATATATAGCTTAAAAATATAATATATCCAAGAACTGTCTAGATGAATTAATTTTTTTAAGAGTTTATTTATTTGCGTAGCACATTATACACTTTAGCATTTAAATATAGCCACATTTGTCCTCAGCAACTCACTGAGGCAAGATTGGTTACTTGGGATCTTCTTTGCTTAGTACAATCCCCCAAATGAAAATATCAGTAGCTTACGAATGGCCTTCCTACTAAATCTTCCGACACCTATGGTTAGGAGCCTGTTGCTGCTAATGAAGTCAAATTAGGGATGTTTACATGTATTCCCAAATTTTGAAGGACAAGCTTATAAAAATAATTAGTAACCTCTTGTTAACATTTCCTGACTCCACTTTAGATACTGATTATTGGGAAGTTATAGTCATCGCTGTGGTCTAGCCCAGTGTTGTGCAGGTATATTTTCCTAACCAGCTATGGGTGGCTCCTGGGTCTAATCTAAGGAATGTAACAACCTAATCTCTGAACTTTTGCCAGTCATCAAACAGAGCTGCATCACTGTGGTGAACTCCATAGAACTGAACAAAAACTAGAAAGCCAAATCCCCTAAATTATTCCATAGGAAAATATACTACTACTTATAAGAATCTGATTTATGTAAATCAAGACAGTGTAGAATCTCCAGAGAGCCCTATTCTACTTCTTTATCAAAATTTTGTGACATCATTCTTTTATACACTGATTTTTTAAAATTGATACTTGTCAGTATATTTTGGTATAATAAATTTATTCTATCTACTCTTTTCTGTAGAAAAAATGTGCACATGTA
The DNA here is from genome assembly GCF_951394435.1 of Stenella coeruleoalba. Lineage (NCBI taxonomy): Eukaryota > Metazoa > Chordata > Mammalia > Artiodactyla > Delphinidae > Stenella > Stenella coeruleoalba. The sequence continues at coordinate 71,435,436 of NC_137155.1, forward strand.
TTTTTTTCCTGATTTGATAATTTTTTTTGACTTTTAACAACACATATTTCCATTGGCATGCATTAATAGTCTCCGATTGCCAAAAAGTATTGCTAATTCAGAATAATTATTACATTCAATATAGCAAACACTCTAGTATGATATAGTTCTCATTCCATCCTTTATTAAGCAAATATTTATTGGACACTTGCTATGTGCGAAGTACTAGAAAGCACTAGGATGTTTATAGCAGTGATGCATAAAACATAATTACTCTTTGGTCACAATCTGATTGAAAATAAGACTTAATGTTATGAAATTCCTAAAAATGTACAAATTGCTATCACATCATCATAACCAATTGCTTTACAATATTTTCTGGAGTTTAGGTTTGAAATTTTAATTTTTTTTTTTTTTTTTTTTTTTTTTTTGTGGTACGCAGGCCTCTCACTGCTATGGCCTCTCCCGCTGCGGAGCACAGGCTCCGGACGCGCAGGCCCAGAGGCCATGGCCCACGGGCCCAGCCGCTCCGTGGCATGTGGGATCCCCCCAGACCGGGGCACAAACCCGTGTCCCCTGCATCGGCAGGCGGACTCGCAACCACTGCGCCACCAGGGAAGCCCTGAAATTTTAAATGTTTTTGAATCTAATATTTCAACATGGAACATAATAAGTATTAGGAAAGTTACTAATATTAATAAAATTCCCTGGTCAAATAAGTTTGAGATACCAGCATACTATATTCCAGAGTATAATACTTCCTCAACAGGAAGTATTCAATAAAGGAACTTCAATAAAGGAACCTGAAAAAGTACTTCAATAAAAGTACTTCAATAAAGTACTTCAATAAAGGAACCTGTTCGTCCCATTGGTTCTAAACCCATTTGACTCTCATTTTTCCACATATTACCTAGCAAAATCCTAGAGAACCAATATTTTGGAGAACACAATTTGATGGGTCAAATAAATGATAAATACTGATGGGTCTATTTGATTTAAAAAGTAGGCCTAAGTCATGTTATTTCCTAAAGTATTTATTCACAGGTTGAATCAATCTGTCTTAAATAGCTTTCTGCTTTTAGGAAGCTATCTCAGATTGAGGAGTACTCCAATAGGGATTAGCTTGATGTTTTTTCTTCCTTTCTTTAGCTAGAGATGGTACCAAATACTTCACAATATAGCAAGCGAAAAACATTCTCCTGGAGTAGACTTACTCCTTTGTTAATTCCACAAATATTTGTTAGCCCATTTCTGTGTCAGGTTCTGTGTTAGGCACCGGGGCCACGGTGAGAAGCAAAGAGACCAGGCAGCTGTACTAGTGGAGTTTAAAGCTAGTACAGAACAGACATTAATCCACTAACCACACAGACAAACGCATAAATTTCAAATGCATAGCTTTTAGGAAGAAAGGCTACTTTTTTTTACTCTGACAAAAACCGATATAATGGTCTCCCCTAGCTATGTAACTGTAAAAAAAAAAAAAAAGCAAATTACCTTCAGGTGATCTTTCCTCTTCTTGGAAGAATAATTTGAGTAGTTATTCACCTAAGCTTCTCTTGGCTTCTCCCTCAGATGATTAAATATCTTGGTAGCAAGCTCTATTGTCCTGGGGAAGCAAAGTAGCAATGGAGTTATGCTTTGAGTAGCTTTCGGACACCACTGTTGGTGGCTCTGCACAAAAGCTGGACAGTTTTTCTGGAGCCAATCTCCAGAACTAGCCCTGACCCCGGGAAGACTGGCTGCCCCGCATTTGGGGAAACTGTGATCTTGAACTGAATGAATGACCTGGTAGGCCATGAGAGTAAGACTGGAACCTCAGGCCACCTGGGATATGAAGACCTCTCAGCTAAACTCAACACCAGCTATTAGCAAAACTGCTATGAAAGGGCTCTGACCTTCTGATACAAGCTAGACTAAAGGATCAGCTGCCTCCACTGAGTTACAGAACTACCTTTCAAAAATAACTTCCGGTATGAGGATGACTTCACAACTCACCAGCCGGCAAGTTCTGCCAAAGATATTCATCCTTGAGTCTTGAGGCACAAGGACACTGTGTCTCAAATCTCAACCACTTCAATCCTGTGAGGTAACAAAATCAGAAGGTGGCTATTCCCACTTCCCTGGGCTATCCTAGCACGCAGTGGAAGTGAGCAGATGATGGAGTTGGAAGTGTTTATGTGGGCTCCTGGCTCTATTCATCTGGCACTTCTCTTATCAGAGCTTGTTTTTTTGGAAACACGAAATATAACAATGTGGCTTTTTCTTTTCTTTCCATTTTCTTATACATAATATTTGTTCTAGCCACAATAAGACTTCTACTTATTATGGGCTGGGAGACATGAATTAGGATCTTTAGGGCAGAAATATTAGAGAAAAATAAAGTTTCTGATCTTCATAATAGGATATTTTTCTGTTTTAAAGACAGATAACTATATTTAAAACAAAGCTTTATCTAGGAATAAATACTTTCCTAAATACTGGCTTGCACACATCACATTGAACATATTGACCTACAGACCTGGTGAGCTACATCATAGAGTTCAACATAGAGAGGTCCAGAGCAAAACAGAAGCCTGCCCCTCGGAGTCTTGAGGGATTTCAATGACAAAGAAGACAGCAGATAAGTGAGGCTGCCAGTAGAATGCATGTCTTGATCTCCTCTCTCTAGACAGACGCCCAGAGGTAGGAGGTGAATTTGATTGAAGTGGCTTGAAATGGCAGTGAGGAACTTGTTCCATAATCATATTTGGGAATCTAAATGGAGACTTTTTAATAGGATGATTTCACACCCATTAGGAGATGCATGTTGGAAAACTATGCACCCATCATGGTTAGGCGTAAGAAGGACTTACGTGCACCTAAGCTTCTCTTGGCTTCTATGAGGTATGAAGGGAATCACTTATCTGACTAACCCAGAGGAAAGGGGTTACAGAATACCCTGAGTTGAGAGTGAACCAACAGAGCTGCCATGGATGCCGCCACCATGATCGTGGTGGAAGGTGACAATACAACAAATACTACAGGGGAGACAACCTAGTACAAGGGCTGAGTGGAGGGGCTAGTCCAGTGGCCAAGACTCTAGGGGTTTTTTCACTGCCAGTGAGTGACTAGTTGCTTCCTAGTTGGCCAGAGTTAGATCACCAATTACCTACATCATAATCTTTCTGTTGAAACAATGTGGTTTCTGTTTTTCTTACTAATCTGGCCCAAATGGATAACAATCATATTGTTTTTAATCCCAGAAAAAGATCACGTGTAATTCAATTTTAGGTTAATTTCTTTCGAAGAAAAAAATAGAGAGACTAAAACTCAAGACAAGTTACTCAGAAAATACTTCTCACACACACAATATAGGAAGCTGTATCATTGATTAGATTCATATGGTTCTTTGCCTTCTTATATGTACACTTTTCAAATTCAAAAGGATTTCACACGTTTATCATGTCCTCTTCCCTTACCCTGCGTGGGTATGAAATTCTGTCTATACTGAGAAATGCAACTGCATACAGATGTTTATCATGTTGGTTCCATATATCCTAACATTTGGAAAAAATAAGTGGTTACTTGGATATATCAGCAGGTTTCATTTTACATGTGTGACAGAAGCATGGTCTAAAAATACAATACAGTATTTATATCTTAGCCTGGATGAGAGGCAAATTTAAGAGTAATCTAAAAATATGCCTCCAAGCAAAGTGAAAATTTTAAAGTAGAAATTTTCTAAATACAAAATAAATACATCTTCAAGGGAATGAGTTCCTTTTAAATGCCCATCTCACCATCACTTCTAAAAGCATAGCCGCTACTATTTGTATATTCCTATGTGTAATTGGAATACTGAAATATTTGTAAGTGACGGGTAGTTAAAAAAATAATTAAGCCATGTGTATGTTTCTGTATACCACAAATTGTAACATACATTTGATTGACCTGATAATAATAAAAAAACAATAACAGTTTTTTTCAGGGGTGTGTTTGAGAAATAGAAGGGCTGCAAAACTGACCAAGACATCAAATAGTTTTACAGTGAATACAAGCAAGAAGGACACCTTGCATGAATGGTGAATGTTGAGTGATGCTCTAAGGGATTCAGGGGCTCTAACCTAACTAAAAACAACATCCTGAGAGGTGAAAGCAGGAAAGCATGCATATCTCACAGGAAACGTTCTGATTCTGGTGTCTCATTCGCATGACAAAGGTGGCAACCAGAATAGAGAAGAGCATAGCATGGATCCATGCTCCTGACAAAGACAGGACGAAGAATGAAAAATAATGCAAAGTTAGCACCTTCTTGTTCAAATATATTGTAATACTAGGGTCTTCCTCTCTTCCAGCAAGGATGTGAGACATTTAGTCTTGACAAAGTGTAACTGTGATCTAGTAATCGGTAGAACTACAGGCTTTAGAGAGTTTCAAGGTTTGTTTTACAAATAGGAAGGTGTATTATCATTCATAAGTGTTTTCATTTTCCCAGAAAGGCTTTTTTTTAAAAAAAGAAAATATAATTGTTATACCACAGAATCAGGGATATAGGAAGTAGAACCAGGGTTCTTCAAAACTTGTGTTGTAATACTCTTAGACTATTAGCAAGAGAAAGTAATTTATGTTGGACAGAGATAGGAAAAAAAATCGACAAATGTTGCAGTTATAAAATTTGTCATTGTAGCTAATAATAGTACAGAACAATAGCACAGTTCTATGTTTGAATGTGAGCTCATGCCATTGCATATGTATGGATGGCAGATAAGCTAGAGATCGTAATAATAAAATAAATTTATAAGGGTCAGAAAAACAACTCATTGTCACGTCTTTGAAAAATATTTTTCAAGGGTCAAAGCTCCACAGTGAAAGCGAAAGTGAAGAAAGTTAAGTATTTTTTTAAAAATATAACTTGTATGTAAACACTATTATTTGAGTATCTCTTTCACTTTCTGTAATAATCTGAATAATCTGTAATAATCCAAACTGTAATTAGGGAAATTCACTACAAATTTAACAGGTTGTAACTGTTTAAAATCCTATGAATGTGAATTTTCAAACCTTCATTCCAAAATATTTTTTGCCATATTGAGATCTTGAACTTCTGAAATGACATTCTGAAGAGTTCTAGTAGCAATATAATAGAGGTTTTATATACCTTAATGTACTTAACTCTCACAAAACTTCTGTGAGAAAGAACCAGTTGTTATTGCCCAGCTGGGATGGATTCTTGAAGTTCGAAAACACGGAGTGAAGTTGGCACTAAAACTGGAAGTATTATACTTTGAGACATGTACTGTGCCAAACACATGTGGAGAAATTTAAATCTATTTTTCATATGAAGAATGAAATGACCTGATAATTGTATATAATTTATTCATGAGTAGAAATATGAGATACAAAAAGCAACTTATTGAAGGAGGTGTCAGTAGATCTGGATTTTGCATATGTATATCTTCTACTTGTTTTTTGTTTTAAAGGTCTCAGCAGTAGTCAGCTTATTCAAAATGGGAAATCAGGTATTTAGACACCTGTCCCACTAAGCTATCTATGTGAACATCTTAAAGATCTCATGACAGAGACAATAACTAAGCATATTAGAGTCACAACTCAGTTTTAATTCCTGAAGCACTGTGCAGTGCCCCAAATAGAAGAAGAAACTACTTTGAAAGAAGAAACAAGTTGAAGCTCATTAGCTAAATCCTAGTTGGTGAGATGTCAGGGGGGAATCTGAATGGGATGTAACAGTGGGGATCATGCTGCATGCGGAGTTCAAGAAACTGAAATATTAAGTTAAACAAAAGGTATAAAAGAGATATAGTCCAAAATAAAGAGAGAGACACACAGCTAATAGAAGGAAGCTTGAAACATCCTCAGAATGTGTAGGTACACAGAAAAAATGTCAACAATAATAACAACTGCTAATATTTTTTGGTTCTTACTCTGTCATAAGCATGATACTAAGTGCTTTATGTGCATTAACTCATCCTCACAATAATTCTATGATGTAGGATTGTTTTTATTATTATTAAGATTTTATCATTTTATATATAATGAGACTGGGACACAGAGAGGTTTAGAAGGTGCACATCTACTAAGGATTGGAACTAGACTAACTCAGGCAGCTGGCTGTAGGGTTTGTGCCTTTAGTAACTAAGATACAACCTCTTATAATGTTGAAAGCATTACCGATGGAGGAAGGAACCTAGAGACGGCTGGCATTCCAAGGGTTCCGTTGAAAAAAATGTATAGCAATGATAATTTTCTTATTATTTAAATTGTGTCTTTTGACTGTACTTTAGGCTGACTAGGGCTGGAAAATATAGGTTGCATGTATAGAAGAAAAAAATGGAAGAGAAGCATAGGAAAAAGAAGAAACAGAAAAGGAAATGAAGGGAAGGAACCCCATCTAGAACAACATACATTCTACCCTGCTCCCTGTATAATGTATTACTGGTTAGCCTTTGCTGCAAGGGCCCAAATGAACATGAGCCAATACTGCAATTATTACCCTCACTGGATGCCATCCTGTGGGTCCTCATTTAGTGCTATTGCTTGTTTATATTTGCTAATAAGCTTTGAGTTATTGGTTCTGTTCCCAGTCAATTAAAAGTGGTTTACAGGAAAAGGAAAGAATGTGTGATTAGGGCAATCCAAAAGGTAATTAAAATATGTTTGGAATCCCTGTTACATAAATAATACCCCTTCATATTTATTTGTTCTGAGAGGAGTAGCCGAATATCACTAGAAAATGGAAAAGTTAGATTCTTAGAATTTTTCATTAAAAGAAAGAACACCTTACTGTTTTCTTTAGAATGCACTGGAGAAGGAAAGCCTGGTGACAAGGCTGTCAGCTCAGACTGCCCAGGTATACAATGACTGATGCTTGGAAAAAAAAGGCTGCAGCAATTAGAATGTGAAGAGTAAGCATTTAGTGTCTTTCATTTTGTGCTAGTTCTTCTATGTGCTAAATATAGTGAAATATTCTAAACATCAAAACACTAACAAAGTCAATATCCTTGGATAATTTGGCATACGTAAGTCCCAAAATGATAGCATTGATTTTTGCCCTTTTTATGTCATCTAATAGAAACCTAAGTGACTTAGCTGCTATTCCTGTGGTCCAAGAGATCATGTCCCTTTGATGTCCTCCACATCTGGAAGATTTTATTTTCTCTGTGCAAATCATTTAACTCCCCTAGGTCATATCTTCTCATCTCTAAAAATGCAATAGATAAGATATTAAATTTTCTCTCTTCTTTATTGCCTTCTAATGACACTTCGTTTAAAGATTACTTTCTGTTCCTCTAGTGACAGGGATAATTTTAAATGATTTTATTTTTGAATGTTTTATATTCAAATCTGTGCTAATGATTTCTATTATTAATATTCAGATTTAGTATTCAGACAAGTATTGGAGAGAACATGATAGAACTGATCTGTGAAGTAACTAAATAAACATATTTATGCCTATATGCATCCATCATACACAAGCAAGCAGACTTGGAAAAATATTGTCAGAATGTTTTAAGCAAACATACTGATATGTATACAATCAAAAAAGCAATTGTATCTTCTGTGAAGCAACTGTCTTGGAAGGCTGTAGACTTTATTTCAACAACTACACCACTGTTCAATAAAGGTTTTTAACTTATCTTCTGAAATTGCCTTAAGAACCTATGGCACTTTTATGTTAATGCCTAAATCCTGGCAAAATTTTATCAATGATGAGTATGTTTGGTTAATCACAAAAGAGGATCTAATGTCTTATAGTGCTTACTGAATGGCTCTCACATAATACCAAAATAAGTATTCCAAAACTGTTTTGAACAGTGGCAGCATCACTGCAACGCATATACTCATCTATGTCGGAATATGCTAAGATTCCTATAAATGAACTTTCCTAAGGGAATTAATATAAAGAAGAATATCATTCATTTGGAAGTATGATTTCTAGCCTTTTCTTTTATAAATTCCTTGCTTTAGCATCTATACAGACTTTCTTCTATCTATAGAAAGAGTATGAATATCTCCCATAAAATAATTGTCATAATGTACTGATAAATTTATTCTTTCCATATTGTATGTATTTCAAGTATATATCAACACGTGTATAATTGTAGAATTATACACAGTTACCTGAAAGGTGGGACAGATGATTTAAGATGACATTTTTCTCTCTATTCTGTCCAATTTGTGTGATATTTTCTCTGTGTGTGTGGTACGCGGGCTCTCACTGTTGTGGCCTCTCCCGTTGCTGAGCACAGGCTCCGGACGCGCAGGCTCAGCGGCCATGGCTCACGGGCCCAGCCGCTCCTAGGCATATGGGATCTTCCCGGCCCGGGGCACGAACCCATGTCCCCTGCATCGGCAGGCAGACTCTCCACCACTGTGCCACCAGGGAAGCCCAATATTTTCTTTAATAGTATTTTTAAAAGGAAATATATTATTTGATTAAATTATTGCTCAACTGAATTCCATCAAAATGTCACCGTTTTTACGTGCTTAAAAGGCTTCTTATCCCCTAGTATTAAGTGATAAAAGATTATAATTGGACAAAAAATGGATACTAAAATGAATGATTTAAAAATGTTTCAATAAAAGTTAGCATAAAATGTAAAGCAAATATAAAAAAAGAGTCCCTTTATTAGAAATGAGATTTTAATTTTTCTAACTCATCCTACATATCTTATAAATATTCATAAATATGTATGACATATACAAACACAGGTACACATACATTCTATTATTTACTACCTTTGGTTATTTCTATAGAAATACCATAATTTTTAAAAGGTTTCACTTTTAGTTTACATTGATGATACTGAATTGCTAGATCCTTAAATATATTTCTACATGCTTTGATAAAATGTATATCTATATCATAAAGCTTTTTATATTGTTACTATGGGGAAAAAAGAAATTGCCTTCAGTTAGTAAATTTGAATCATGTTTTTAAAAATTCTCTGTTGAATCTAAGTAAGAAAAAGTTCTATGAATAAATTATTTTTCTAGAAAAATATGCTAAAGATAATTGTATAAATCTATGGTTGATAATCCTAGAATATATTTGAAAATAAATTTAATTGCGAAAGAAAAATACTCTGTCCATAATTTGAGAGAAATGAGGTACTTTTCATTTGAAAAGGAAATGTGGAGTATCTAAATAAGTTATAAATGTATATTTCCAAAATAGTAGATACAGCATTATTTTAGCATTTATGTTATTCACTGAATACCAACTACACGTTGCACCAAAACCATAGAAGACACAAAGACAATGGGCGACATATCATCATTCCCTTCAAGAGGCCTATGTTCTAATAACAAACTGGCATGAAAAATGTTATAATACACATTAAAATGTCATATATAAATACCCATATACTTTCTCTGGGGGAAAACAAAACTGAAGAGATGATCATCTCAACTGTATGTGTTGAGGAAAATTATCTGAGAGACAAGCCATTTTGACTGATCCATGAAATTTAGTCCAGAGGCCTGTTAATATCCCATGTGTATTAGTTATCTATTGCTGCATAAGAAATTACCCCTAAATTTAGCAGCTTCAATACACATTTATTATCACTCAGTTTCTGGGGATCAGGAATCTGGGTAGCGCTTAAGTGGATCCTCTGCCTTACACTCTCTCACAACCAAGGGATCAGGCCAGGTTCTCCAGTTTCACCTGAAGCCTCAACTGGGGAAAGACCCACTTCCACATTCACTTGGCCTTTTTGGCAAAATTCAATTCCTCAGACGTGGTTGGACTGAGGGCCTCAGTTCCCTGCTGGTTTTGGTCACAGCATATCCTCAATTAATTCCTTGGGGTATGGGGCTCTCTGCCATGGCAGCTTGCTTCTGCTGAGTTTGAAAGTCAAATAAGAGAACAAAGGGAGTGTGCTAGCAAGATGGAAGTCGTAAGCTTTTGTAACCTGATCGTGGAAGTGAAATCCCATTACTTTTGTTGTATTCTATTGGTTAGAAGCAAGTCACTAGATGCAGCTCCCACTCAAGGAGAAGGTAATTGCCCATGGATAGGAATTCAAGGAAGTGAGGTCATTGAAGGCCAACTTAGAACTCTGCCTACCATATAGGTTAATAAAAATACCTGGAAGTTCTATTAGAGAAAACAGGAATAAAAACTTTCAACTACATGTACTAAAGAAAAGTTTTATAGGGCACTATCCATTCAGATTGATCCTTGAAGTTTAGTTCAGAAGCCTGTGAACACTCCAAGTGACTAAAAGATTTTCATTTTGCAGCTAGGTGTTACACAAGTGAGTTATTAAGAATTCCTTGTGACCTAGGATCATACTATTATGGGTAACTACTATTGCTTGAACACTTATTCTTTGAACTGCTATTCCTTGAGCCACTGTGTAGCTATGTTCTCGTTTAATATAATAATCTACTTATAAGGTAAAATTGTATTTAGATGAGAAATACTGAGCACATCACCTAAAGTACTTTAGTGTAACACATGTTGCAGTAATAAACAGACCCAACATGCAATGGCTGAATGCAACCAAAGCTTATTTCATGTTTACATAACATTCCAGTATCTGTTCAGGTTGGCAAGTGGGAGGATGAGGCAATGGACCCTCCCAAAATTTTCATCTAGGGACTCAGGCTGATGGTTTCTCTGCCATCTTCAATATGCATTCTCAAATAGTGTCAAAGGAGTTTCCAGAAAACCACGGAGGAATTCATGTAGACAGATCTTCTGGGCCTCACCTGAAAATGACACACATCACTGCTGCTCACATTCCTCAGTTAAAACTCCATCATTTGGCCAGCCCTCACTGACAAGGAAGCTTAGCATCATAATCAAGTGGGATTTATCCCAGGGATGCAAGGATTTTTCAATATGCACAAATCAATCAGTGTGATACACCACATCAAAAAAATTGAATAATAAAAACCATATGATCAACTCAGTAGTTGTGGGAAAAGCTTTTGACAAAATTCAACACCTATTTATGATTAAAAAAACTCTCCAGAAAGTGGGCATGGAGGGAATATACGTCAACATAATAAAAGCCATATATGACAAACCTACAGCTAACATCATATTCACTGGTGAAAAGCTAAAAGCATTTCCTCTAAGATCAGGAACCAGACAAGGATGTCCACTCTCACCACTATTATTCAACATAGTTTTGGAAGTCCTAGCCAAGGCAATCAGAGAAGAAAAAGAAACAAAAGGGATTCAAAGTAGAAAAGAAGAAGAAAAACTGTCATTGTTTGCAGATGACATGATACTATACACAGAAAATTCTAAAGATGCTACCAGAAAACTATGAGAGCTCATTAATGAATTCAGTAAAGTTGCAGGAAACAACATTAATACACAGAAATCTGTTGCATTTCTATACACTAACAATGAAAGATCAGAAAGAGAAATTAAAGAAACAGTCTCATTTACCACTGCATCAAAAAGAAAAAAATACCTAGGAATAAACATAACTAAGGAGGCAAAAGACCTGTACACCGAAAACTATAAGATGTTGATGAAAGAAATCAAAGATGACACAAACAGATGGAAAGATATACCATGTTCTTGGATTGGAAGAATCAATATTGTCAAAATGATTATACTACCCAAGGCAATCTACAGATTCAATGCAATCCCTATCAAATTACCAAGGGAATTTTCCATAGCACTAGCACAAAAAACTTTACAATTTGTATGGAAACACAAAAGACCCCAAATAGCCAAAGCAATCTTGAGAAAGAAAAACAGAGCTGAAGGAATCAGGCTTCCTGACTTCAGACTATATTACAAAGCTATAGTCATCAAAACAGTATAGTACTGCAACAAAAACAGAAATATAAATCAATGGAACAGGATAGAAAGCTCAGAAATAAACCATGCAGCTATGGTCAATTAATCTATGACAAAGGAGATAAGACTATATAATGGAGAAAAGACAGTCTCTTCAATAAATGGTGCTGGGAAAACAGGACAGCTACATGTAAAAAAAAAAATGAAATTAGAACATTCTTTAACACCATACACAAAAATAAACTCAAAATGGATTAAAAACCTAAATGTAAGGCCAGACACTATGAAACTCTCAGAGGAAAACATAGAACACTCTTTGACATAAATTGCAGCAATATCTTTTTCGATCTATCTCCTAGACTAATGGAAATAAAAACAAAAATAAACAAGTGGGACTTAATTAAACCCAAAAGCTTTTCCACAACAACGGTAACCATAAAGAAACCGAAAAAACAACTCACAGAATGGGAGAAAATATTTGCAAATGATGCGACCAACAAGGGATTAATCTCCAAAATTTACAAACAGCTCATGAAGCTCAATATCAAAAAAACAAACAACCCCATCAAAAAATGGGCAGAAGACCTAAATAGACATTTCTCCAAAGAAGACATACAGATGGCCAAGAGGCACATGAAAAGATGCTCAACATCGCTAATTATTAGAGAAATGCAAATCAAAATTACAGTGAGGTATCACCTAACACCAGTCAGAATGGCTATCATCAAAAAGTCTACAAACAATAAATGCTGGAGAGGGTACGGAGAAAAGGGAATCCTCCTACACTGTTGGTGGGAATGTAAATTGGTAAAGCCACTACAGATAACAGTATGGAGGTTCCTTTAAAAACTAAAAATAGAGCTACCATATTATCCAGGAATCCCACTCCTGGGCATATATCTGGAGAAAAACATGGTTTGAAAGGATACGTGTACCCCAATGTTCACTGCAGCTCTGTTTACAACAGCCAAGACATGGAAACAACCTAAATGTCCATTGACAGATGGATGGATAAAGAAGATGTGGTACATATATACAATGGAATATTACTCAGCCATTAAAAAGAACGGAATAATGCCATTCGCAGCAACATGGATGGATCTGGAGATTATCATAGTAAGTGAAGTAAGTCAGACAAAGGCAAGTATTATATGATATCGCTGATCTGCAGAATCTAAAAAAATGATACAAATGAACTTATTTACAAAACAGAAACAGACTCACACACTTAGAGAATGAACTTATGCTTACCAGGGGGGAAGAGTGGGAGGGAGGGATAGATTGGGAGTCTGGGATTGATATGTACACTCTGCTATACTTAAAATAGATAACCAACAAGGACCTACTGTATAGCACAGGGAACTCTGCTCAATATTCTGTAATAACCTAAATGGGAAAACAATTTGAAAAAGAATAGATACTTGTATATATATAACTGAATCACTTTGCTGTGCACCTGAAACTAACACAACATTGTTAATCAACTTATTCCAATATAAAGTAAAAATTAAAAAAAAAAAAGAAATGTAGTCTTGTTCAGCAGCCTAAGAAGGAATAGACAATGTTTTTTGTTGAACCAGTAGTTTCTACCATAAAGTAAATGTCAAGATTCTAAATAAGGCTGATATCACTCAGGTTGAAAAACTGCATGTACTAGAATGTAGTACACCTATGTATGTGATGGTGCTCAGGGCATTTTGAGCTCCAGGTTCAGAAGAAAACAACCGAAATTACAGAGTGGTTTCTTCTACCAAAGGAAGTACAAGAAGGTGGTGTGCTTACTCTCACCTTATGATAAGCTCTGTTAGAAAATTTTTAGCCATTCATTTTAACCTGAAAAAAACTACAAATAAATATCTAGTCGCAGTAGCATTTTAAGAGTCCCCAAGACACAGGTCAATATGTGTGTTCGTGTGGGAAGAGCAGAGAGGGCTGAGGAAAATTCATGATATTAAATACAGGCCATGGAGAATTTCATGGGCTTCATTTTGGGAGCATCCACTGTACTATGCTACCACCTATGTACGGCATGTATGCTTAAATCAAGGACCAGGTCAAGAAGCCAAAGAACTTTCTGTGTCCTCCTGATTTTCTAATATTTTCAGAATATGATTGCTCTGGATTTTATTCTTTTTCTAACACCTTTGATAAACTTAAATCTATCTTAGTGGTGGTTGATCTTCAACATGATGATGACACATTTCATCCCCTCACTGACATCTGCCATACATACCTTCCATTAAGTGATTTACTGACCATATTTTTTACATCAAAGAGTAATCTAGTGACCTGATTCCTGGGACTCCATGCTTATCAAGTAAGTACTGAAAGACCAAATACTTCGACCCTCCAATTTCACGCGTATCTATTTATTACTCACCACCCAAAGACTTCTGGCCAGAAAGAGCAGGGGATTCAAGTATATATGATAGAATAGATCCCACTGACAACCAACTAGTTCACCTAACTTTGCTACTTCCAAGAACACACACCACTCACTGTACTTCTCTATCCAAAATGCTCCTTTCACGGTTTCTGTAGCTTTGACCCCTACTAACACCCTATGTTCCAGCTGTTACTGTCAGAAGTTGAATGGCTCATCAGGCTTCTCTGGTGGAACTTGAGGGTCCACTGTGGAAGGATCAAAACTGGTACAAGAATGATCCCAATCAGCATGAGGCCAAAGGGAAAACCATTCAGGAGGAAAATACTCTCCTGTTTGGCTCTCTAAGCATCCCACGTTGCCAGAAGTCAACTACTTCAAAGTGATCAAGGGCATCAAGTCTGAGCCTTGTGACTCCTGTTGTGCATGTCCAGATGAATCTATATTATGCTTCATTGCTACTCACTAGCCTTCCACAGTCTACTCTTCCTTCATTTGCCTATTCACTCAAAATAGAAAATTTGAATATTTCATACAAGATGTGATATAGTCCCACAGATGCCATGATTCACTTCAATGAAAGTCCAATGAACCTAGTCCAATGCAATCAATCCACAGAAAAAATTCTGGTTAAGAACCTCCCTCTTCTTAGGATGCCTTAGGGTTAGAGTCTTTGGCACCTTAGATGATGAGGCTTGGGTTGTGTTTAAATGATAACAGATTAATAATATAATTAATAATAAATTAATTTAAATTATTTGACCTTAATAACTTTCTTCTACGTATGAAAATAGCCAAAGATATCCATATAAAAATCATATTCTTTGTAGATCATAACCGCAGTGGATATTTTCTCTTAAATTCTACTGGCTCATTTACCTGACTGCCACTATTGGTCCTTCTTGTTTAGTTAATTTCTTCCTTTCCATCATAGTTCGGGCCTTGATGTTCCAGATGTTTTTTTTCATTTTGAAACTGTCTCATCTACATTGTAATCCTTTGCTCTCAATGACCTCACTCCTACACTGAACCCTGGTTCTCCATCCTCCAAATTGCCTAGTCAGAACACCAGACTGGCTTGCCACTCACGTAAAATAATAAGGTTAAGCTTTCCCTTTTATGTAGTACTAGTAGCTAGGAATGTTCTTTACAGTCTGCAAGATTCCAGGAGGAATTTCCAGGACCAAAGTAAAGGAGCCCTAAGGCAGATTATCAGGGCTAGGCAGGAGCAAAGCAGAACATTTCCATGGAATCTCATTGTGTGCTTGTGTCAAAGACTTGATGTCTCAACAAACAGGATTCCGCACGCACCTCTCTACTATGCCAAAGATACTTTTCAAGCTGGACAGGACCATTACACACCATTAACCCCATCAGAACCTCTCTTTCTGTATCTAACTGAAGACTATTTTCCAAGAACAAAACGAAGCCAATCATAGAAAAGCATGGCCAGTGCAACATTTCCTCTTGTCATGGGAATTTTGCAGCAGGGAGGTTGCAAAGTAGGAACAGACTTGTAAGCAACACACTCTGAAGTAATTTTTTCAAGCAAGAGAAGGATTATAGGACTTTTTAAAATAATTGGTGAATATCTGAAATAATTCTGGGTGGTCAGATGAAGAGGCAGTGGGAGAGGGAGACCTCATCTCAGTCCAGTAGCACATGCGAGAGAGATGGTACTGCACAGAGGTCGAGTACGTAGGCTTGGCTCCATAATAATTACATGGCCTTGGGCAAGTTGCTCAGCCTAATTGTGCCTGGGGTTCCCCAAAGGTTTTTTTGTGAGGCATAAATGCGTGGAAACACCTAAAGCACTTAGAATAATAACTGGCACATAGTAATCATTAAGTACCAGCTATTGCAATTAGATAATTAATACCTAGATAACAAAAATTCATGTGGGGAGACAGCAAGACTTCTGACTTAATAACTTAAAGTAGATGCTGACAGCATCTGAGTAAGCAATGAGGACAATGAAGAAAAGTCCTCCCACCCCAAATATTGGCAAACAACTAACCTGAACAGTCCTATTATTAACAAGCATGTGCATTCTCAAACACATGAATAAACCTATGCATACGTGGCACAAATGCACGCACTCACCATGAAGCCAATAAAAGGAATCTACATCATAACCCAAGATGAAAATAAATTTACTCAAGAGTGAAAGCAAAAAGAAATTTTTGAACAATTTACTAGAGCAAACAAAAGTGTTTTGGGGAAAGCAGATCTTGTACTTATTAAATGGAGGAGCATGAACACTGAAAGAGGAGTTGAAATATTAAATAAGACAAAGTAGTCTCAGATAAAAGGGATGCTGAATGAATAGCCAAAATATGTAAAAGAGAGACGATAAAACAAGGAAGTATTATAAGGAAACTGAAAATAAAACATCTGAATATACATCAGCTTTAGGAATAAAAAGAGCAAAATTGATACCACATAAAATTAAATCAGTAATTAAGGCAATCTTGAGAAACTCCCCCAGAGCACAGAGCATAAAGACAAAAGAGATGAAATAATGAGAAGATTAGAAATATAAAATAGGAAGAAATAAAATTGTATTCATGGCCAATTGGCATTTTAGAAGAAGGAATTAGACCAAATGGGACAGGAACAATAACCTCCTATCTAAATTGGCCATACATACAAGAGGAGAGGGAAAAAATCCTTTTTTGTATCTGGAAAAAGATACAAGTCTACAGATTGAAAGATCTCATTCTGCTACAAATATTAAAAGTAATTTTTTAAATTCTTAAAATATATTTATTGGATTACTGTTCCTATTAAAAAAGAGGTGGGTTTCAGAAAATAGTAACAAATTAGTACTCCATCTTAGACATTCAAGATGAAAAATTATGTATTAACATCTCTAAGAAATTACGCTATTATCTAGTGTTTTTCAAAATTACTTGACCATGAATTTCCTTCTTTCAAATAACATCAATTAACATTCTGCAAAAGTAGTATTCTGTACTGTAGCTTCAAAAGCACCAGCTAATCATATGTTGTGAACTCTTGGAATAATAATATTACATACAAATTCCTTTACAGAGTTGTAGACAAAAATAATTAAGCCTTCTACCTGTATTAGTTTGCTAGGGCTCCCATATAACAAAGTACCAGAGGCTAGATGGCTTAAACAATAGAAATTTATTCCTCACAGTTCTGAAAGCTAGAAGTTCAAGATCAAAGTGTTGGCAGGGTTTGTTTCTTCTGAAGCTTCTCTCCTGGGCTTGTAGATGGCTGTCTTCTCTGTGTTTTCACATGATATTCCCTCTGTGTGTTTGTGTCCTAATCCCCATTTCTTATAAGGACACCAGTCATATTGGATTAGGGCCCACCCCCAATAACCTCATTTTAACTTAATTACCTTTTTAAAGACCCTCTCTCCAAATACAGCCATATTCTGAGGTGTTAGAGGTTAGGACTTCAATATATGAATTTTTTTGGTGGGCAGCATGATTCAGCACATAACACTACCAAACAATGTTTAAAAATAAAGCTTTTCTCAGAGTTCCATCCAATATTAAAAGCCAGAAGATACAGTTCAATTTATTCAGAATTTTGTGGGGTTAGTAAAAGTACATAATATGATAACTCTATACCCAGTCATGCTTTAATTCCTATATGAAGATAACTTAAAGAAATTTTCAACTATATAATGGCTCCAAAGATTTACTGTTATTGATCAAGATATTGACTGCTATTAACTCAATAAATATGAAAAACTACCATGAAAAAACTGCATACAAAATGGTAGCCATGTTAAAAATACAGCTTGAGAAAAACAGATTGATGGTATAAGAAAATTAAACTAATTATACCTTGAATTTGAATTTCCAAAACTAGTAAGTGGACATAGGAGTAGTGAAGGGGAATTCAAACTATCCACTTAATATATCCATTTTTTTTTTGTTATGTCAATAGGTGTGACTTAATTTTTGATGTTTACAACTAGTATGCGTATTTGTTCTTTCTCCTTAAAGGCAAATATTTGTAGAAATAAAAGCAGGCATATAACTTCTAAATCATAAGAGAAAACAAAGAAAGCATAGTTTCAATCAGCAGTTCTCAATTTGGGGGGTATCATTCCTCTTTTACATTCTTAAAAATTATTGAGGACTCAAGAGTTTTTGTTTATATGGATTAATATTGGGTTTGGCCAAAAAGTTCATTCGGGTTTTCCCGTATGATCTTAAACTTTTTGGCCATCCCCAATATATTTTAACACTTAGCATATTCACAAATCAAAACTGGGAAATTTTAAAAACATGATTATAGACAAATACACATTTCATTAATTATTAGAATGATGATGACATCACTTATGCAACCTCTGGAAAACTCCATCGTACGCTCATGAGAAAATCAGAGGAGGATGAGGCAAATGAAGTCTTACTATTATTATGAAAATAGTTTTGGCTTTGTGAACCCCTTGAAAGGGTCTTGGGAACTCCCAGGGGGTCCCAGATCATTCATTGAGAACTGTTGACTTAAATGAATACGAAATGCCAATAAACCCAAAAAGAAGTTGAAAAAAATAAGACCAAATTTGTCTTATAGAAGACATTAATAAAGATGAAGAATGAAAACTGATTCACTTTTGATGCAAGGGCGTCTGCAGCTCGACCTCCCTACACCCTCCGCTACAGCAACTGGCCTTAAAAAGTGCACTGGTGGCCTCTGTTTTTCAAAATCTAAAGGACACCTTTCAGGCATCACGTTTCCTGACTGCAGGTGACACTCCCAACAACTTACCCTTTCATTAAAGTCTCTCCTTCCTTAGTCTCTGTGATGCTATTTTCTGCCAGTTCTACTCATAGTTCTTTGATCATTGTTTTTCTTTGGTTGGTTAGTTGGTTGGTTTTTGTTTGTTTGTTTGTCTGTCTTGGACTTCTCTGTCCTTCTCTGACTCCTATTTTTTGCCCTCTGCTTTTTTAACACTATCTTTAGGACATCTCATCCACTTTCCTAGTTAAATAATACAATATCCTTATGATAATTCCTTCCAGAGTTTTCAATGCATATATGTCTATTCATATACCAAACTGCTTACAGGACACATCTGCATTTGAGTATAAAACAGGCCTGTCAAATTCAACATATTCAAAACTCTGTTGAGAATCTTTCTCCCCTCAAAACAGTTCTTCCTTATACCCCATTCAATTAGTCATTAATCTTGTTGATTTTTACTTCCCAGTTATTTTACAAATATGTTTTCTTCTTTTGCTCTTTATTTCTAATGACCTAATTCAGAACTGTTATATCTTGCCTGAACTCCTGCAAAACCCTCTTATGTGGTCTCCCAGACATCAGTCTAGATTTCCTTTGATCACTTTCTATCTGCATTCAGAGCAATCATCCTAAAAGCCAAATGCTGCCATTTTAACCCAAACTTAAAGCCTTCATCACCAACAAAGCATCTTAGTATGACATACAAGTTCCACTACACATCTCTAACATGGAATCTCTGCCACTCTGCTAATGACATTATAAACAAATGCTGTATATATAGAGGGAGATACTTTTGATAATAAATGCCAAAATCAATATTTTTCATCCCATTTGAACCAATTCATTTATAAAACTCGGTACAAATTAAAATATAATCCAAAATATTGTAATAGCTATATATACAAGTGGTGAATATGCCAGCATTTATAATAAAAAAAGAGGATAAACAAACACATGTAAATGCCAAAAGTAGACAACCTCTTATGTAATGTATGGTATAGTTACTCTAAAAATCCACTAAATGATTTTTATGTATATTTTTAGCAACATGGAAAATATTTACACTGGAATTTTATGCTGAAAAACTTTATAAAACTGCACATAAACTATGGTCAAAACTATGCTTAAAAAATACATACATATATATATACACCCAACATGGTAAGACTGACCTTAGGAATCAGATTTTTCCTGTTTTTCCCCCCTCCAAATATTTGATAATGCACTCCTACTGCTACAATAGAATAAAATAATACAGTTTTCTTGCTTTTAAAGATCCATGAAACTTTAAACCTTGGAGGTTTCTTGGCATTACAGTAATACCAATATTTCTATCCTTGATAATGATATAAAATCTTTGTCCACTGGGTTTAAAATTTTTCTCTTTTCACTGTGACATTTTGGGGTTTATGTAACAAGATGCAATGCAGAAATCAGGGTTTACACTCTTAGAGCAAATAAATTATCTATTAAAAATATCTACAATTTACCTTAGACATTTAATCTCTACAGTGGTTAAGAGTTCAGGATCTGAAGCTAAACTGTCTGGGTTTGTCACCTCAGCTCTGCCACTTACTAATGGTGCGATCTTGGGCAAGTTATTTAACCTCATTTTACCTTAGTTTTCACAAGCGTAAAATGGGAATAATAATTGCACCTACCTCATATGGTTGATGAGGATAAAATGATTAAAATACGTAGAGCACTTAGTGCTGGGCACACACTAAACACTAAATGTCAATTATTAACTATTATTACCATAATATGTATAAGTATATTAAATATATCTGTACTATACAATATATATATGTACATTGTAATTAGTTTATTTCACATGCATTATTCATTTGAAATCTCATCACATGCCTGTGAAATAGATAGGGCAGGCATTACAACCGTTTTTGCATATGAAAAGTCTAAATCTCACAGAGATTGGGTCACTTGCAAGAGTTTGAAAATTAGACATTTACCAGATAAAACACACTGACTCATGAATATTCCAATGTTGCCTCAGGGCCCAGGCTCATCATGACCAAAGTATCTGAGTGAGATGAATCCTCTGGCCAAAGGCAAGAAGCGAAGATCTCTGCTTGTTTTCGTTACTTATTTCAATATAAATGGGCACATACTTATAAATGTTTAACAACAAACTGGGGTGGGAGGGGGCTCTGATTTATATTTATGTGCCCACTTCCTGTTTCTGTGGTATAAACACTCCTACCATGGCCAATTTCAAGCTACCATGTGACGTCAGTGAATACAGAGTTTGGAAGAGCTGCTGGCAGTGGCTCTCTCTAACCAGTATGAGCTGGTTCCAGTACACGAAGGACCACAAAAGGAGAAAAATGATCACAAAGGTAAAACTTTGCCCACGGTTAGTCTCAGAGCTTAAATTAACATTAAGGCATTTATCTAGCCTTACTGTATAGGAATTGTGGTTAACCTGACCACTTTAATTGTTTTTACTTAAGACTTTAGGGCCACCTTACATTAGAATAACTGTTCAGTTAATAAAATCTCCCAGGTCACATCTTTTTGTTTTGGGGCTTACTGTTACTGTTACCCTGAACCGTACAGAGATGCTCACCGGTTTTTCATTTTCAATGCACAAAGTATAAGGAGGCACTGGGTACTTTGAGATGTTTATTGGATCCTTGGCTAAGTTATCAAGAAAACCACATTCATCAGTACTGCTCTGTCCTCAGGGGAGCTCAAGGAAGGATATCCAGGGCTTTACAGTTGATCTCTATGTAGATCTTCCTCTGACTTTATCAAATATAGATACCACACTTTTTCAGAGGGGCATGTTTCTTATTCTTCTACATTCCAGGGCTCTGGGTTCTTGCTAGCATGAGTGGCCTGACATTGCTGAGAAGTCAGAGGAAGGCATTTTCCTCTGGTTCCTGCATCACCTTAGTGAAAACTCAGTGTATTCAACTTGGATCCTCTACCTGGTTCAAGAGAGCTTGAGAGAACTCTGATTACTTTCTGATTTGTCTTGCAAAATTGCCGCGAGCAATTACCTCAGAAATGGGAATCCAGGAGCTCCTAGATTCTTTACAAACATGAATGGATAGCTGAATAATCGTGGGTTCCCAGCTTGAGCCACTGGTAAAAGTTTTCACAGGGCATAACACAGTTGCCTGCCTTATTATTACCCTAAGTACCACTGTACGATTTGCATTTACTGAAAGAAAATATCCAAAAAAGTATACTTCCTAGTGCCCTAGACATATATTTAGTTAGGGATCAGACTGGCTTAGCAGGGTCTAATTGGTTATCTACAAATCTGGTTCTGATATGAGGCTCTAGTGCTCCAAATTCTCAAAATACAAGATAGAATTGCCTGTTGAACTCTTCAAAGATCATTGATGATTAGAAAAACCCTCCTCTACTGACATGTGGAGAAAGTGACAATGCTGGAAAGCATCAGCTCTTGACTAGAAAGGCATGAGCCTCCTTCCCCTCATTTTCCTACTTTCACCCTCTCCACAATGTACCACGGCTTCAAAAACAGTCACTCAGGGACTGGCTTCTAGATTTTTCTGTATTGAGTTTGACAGCTGAGGCTTAATGATAAGTAACCTGCCTGCAGCAGAAATAACTTAATTTTGTACAGTATGGTAAGCCTTTGCCCTGGTGGTAGAAGGAGCTAGAGAAACAGGATTGATTAAAGAACTTTACGTAAATATATTGCAGCATGGGTACCACAATAATATGCCATACTTAAATGCTGCAGCATTTAACATTTACCCTGGCATTTTTTGTATCCACAAGAAATGCAACTGAACAAATTAAAAAGGGAGGAGAAGGTGTTTAAAAATCTGAGTGCATATATGCCAATCTTCCATCCTCTAAAAGCTGACCCTGAAATAAAGATTCAGGTCAAGTAGTGTATTTTGGAGGTGATCCCAGGAAGCACAGTATGAGAACAACAGAATGAGAACGGAAGAGAGGAGGACCATAAAGAGGATGTGTTAATGGCTAAGTCGCTACTGTGAGCAACTGAAGTTCAGTGCCCCTGGGAATCAGCCAATGTAAACACACCTCCAAGGTAGGAGCTAACCTGGGTACTTAGCCATCTCTCTTCGCTCAGTGGCTGAGGGTGGCTCTTGATGACTTTAAAAACAAGACACTAATGGCTTACCCTGTACTCTAGGTGAACATCACACCTAGCAGAAATAGAGACACCGGTGCTTAATATAGGAAGCCATTGGTATATACAATAATTGTGCAGCAAAGCTGCAGGTGAACCTGAGTGGGCCGAGAGGATATGAATCAAGCACTGACAGTGTCTGTTATAACACACCTAGTTCAAGCATGAGTGGTTTAAGCTTGGAAGGAATAAAAAAGCAAGGACTAAGCATGCAATGGAGATGATGGCAGCTACCGAATAAGCCATATAAATTTCCTCTCCCTTTTTTCTCTTGTTGCTTTTCTCCTTTCTGAAGATTCCCTGACCTGACAGTAAATTCCCACATACCTGCCCATGAGTCCTACCAAGGCCCACAAGTCCTACCTGCTTCTCCATTCACCAGACCTAGCCCTCCCCTTCTCTTGTTAAACATACATGTCCTGTTGCCCACTTCCTCAGAGATTCTGCTTTCAAAAGCAACATATCATTACCAGATAAACTCTCATGTACTAAAAAGTTGTTGATTAACATATGATCTAACATATTATTCATATTAACATATGAACATATGTTAATTCATATGTTAACATATGAACATATAACATATTTATAATTTGTCAGTGAACTAATGATACTTAATGCATGAAGGGGATAATTAATGGTGCACTTTTAGACAAAACGGCAGGTAGATGGTACAGGAATTTGAAGGGATAGGGGCACTCTCATTTACTTATGAGATTTTTATTCCCTAAAGGATTCAACTAAGAAATATATCCCCAGTTAGAGATTCACAGTGACTAATGTTATGCTGAAATATCTAAGAAGTCCAGCTTTATATATACCTATTTATTATGTAACTCAGTTGCTCCCACATATTTTACTAAAGAACCATTTAAACAATGTTTAACTTATTTTCTTCACTACCTTTTAAAATATAATATCTGACATATATAAGTACACATTTTATCTATGTGTACATTACATATAACACAATAATAATATATCAGAATTCCTCTGAACTCATCAAAATCCAAGAATGAAAAATTCACCAATAACCTGGCATGCATCTGTATGCTCTTCTCCATGCCCCTCTTCACCTCTCCCCCACAAAGCAACCAACCCCTATCTTGAATTCTGTGTCTGTCATAACTTTCTCTTTTAAAAATATGAATAAATAATATACTGGTTTTGCTTGTTCTTGAGATTTATGACAACACAATATGCAGTATTCTGGGACTTGCGACTTTTTAAATTTTAGTTTTCAATGTTACATTCTTAAGATTCATCCATATGGCTGCATGTAACCTGCAGCTACAGAGCATTCCTTTTCACTGCTGTGTACAATTCCACTGTAAATATATTTCTATTTTATTTATCCAGTCTCCTATTGATATACATTTGAGTTGTTTCCAGTCTTTTGCTCTTTTGAGCAATTTTCCTATGTTCTTACACCCGCTTCCTGGTACATACATGTAACAGTAGGTATCTAAATTAGCAAAAGTTTATTTATGTGCCAAGATGTAACTATAAATGAAAATGTTCAACTTCACAAGACAATGACCACTGTTTTCAGAAGTACGTGGGAATGAGTCAGACTGTCCTCCCTTTATCCAGCATGCTGAGTTCCACCAAAACTCAGAAGTCACATTTTGTTGTTATAAGCAACCTCCAAGAGTAGAAGGTAACCTCTTTAAGCAAAGTCAGTGTTCAAGCTCATTTGTATTCAGGTATCCTCTGAGGGGAAAAAAGAAGCAGGCATTAAAAACACACACACACGCACGTAAGAGGAAAGGAATTTACTTTTCCTTTCAGAAGGGTGCTGTTCAGAAAAAGGGAGACAAGTGTATTGTGCTCCCTCAAACTCTCCTGGGACTCTTCCCCCAGCTTTGGGTGATTTGGAGCTCAGCCAATGTAGAAGTATGTCATGTGCAATTCATAAACAGCTGAAGAGAGATGGACCAAACAGCCCTGTTAGAGATTATCATTAGAAAGGCTGCATGGTTGGCAAGTCATAGAGATTTTTTTCCGGCAACAGTGGGCTGTATACATGTAATAGTTTATTTGACATCAATTTGGTGGTGGTCCCATAACCATGGAGGGCTTGAGCATGAATCAAGTAGGCTTTGGTAGAGATATCTGCCTGTGCCTGATTGACTATTTCAGTCCCAAGGACTGCTTCCTTGAGCAGTGGTCATTTCATATAGATATATATTGTACTTATGTAACAGATATATTGTATTTTTCCATGAAAATTATTCCATATTGGTATGGCTTTGTAGTGAGGTCTGAGTAGGTGGCTGGCCTGAACAAGTAGCTAGGCCATTAGAGATGGCCCGTTTATTTGTGCAAAGGTGTATTTTTATCAATATTGGAATGATGTGCTCTATGACCAGGACAGCTGTCTGAAGTTAGCCTACCGTGGGGAGCATATCAATTATGGTAAGATATCAGCAATTTATCATTATGACTGCATATGGCTAAGGCATTACTTGAGATTTTTCCCATGTTGCAGAGATACTCTTTCAACAGTAAATCATGGCAAGTCTTGTAGGCTCACACTGAGCCAGAAGGTTGGGTATAGCAAAAAGTGAGGCTGTTCATGAGGCTAAGAGTCTGTTCACAAAATTTGCTAAGTTACTAGCAGTGCCATTTCCATTTCACAATGCAAAATGTGGGGGGCTTTTCTCATCTAATGGGTGTTTAATACAAAGTCACTCACTGTAGAAAGAGTTTGTCAGGTCAGAGACTTAACTTTTCAATTAATGAGACAACCTCTCCATTAGGGATCAATGACAAACTAGTAATTGCTACTCAGCCCAGATGCCAAGAATAATAGAAGTCTAATTGCCAAAGGCTCCAGTAAGCTGTGAGATTGTTCTAAGACACCTATAATTTCACGGGGGACTGAAGGAGATAAGGAGATCCAAGGCAGAGCCTGTTTTATTGTTGCCTGAAATTCTTCCATGGCTTCTTATTATAGGGAACTCCTCTCCAGTTTGGGAGCTTATTTGGTGAATTTCTCTTTTTAAGGCTGAATAATATTCATATATACATGTATATTATCCATTCATCCATCACTGGACCCTTGACTTGTTCCCACATCTTGGCTGTTATGAATAATGCTGCGATGAACATTGGGGTGCAATTATCTCTTCGAGATTCTGATTTCTATTCTTTTGGAAATACACCCAGAAATGGGATTGCTGGATCATGTGGTAGTACTATTTTTAATTCTTTGAGGAACTTCCACACTACTTTCCTTAGTGGCTGCACCAGTTTGCATTCCCACCAACAATGTAGAAGGGTTCCAATTTCTCCACGTCCTCACCAAAACTTATCATACACACACACACACACACACACACACACACACACACAGTCCTAATAAGTGTTCCTAACAAGTGTGAGATAATACCCCATTTTGATTTGCATTTCTCTCTGTCTTATCTACTATTTAAAGTGTCCGTTGAGGCTTTTTTTTCCCCCTGACACATAGGTTTTTCATTCTGGAAGTATCTTTTTGTTTTTTCCAAATCTGTCAGTTCATTCCTGATAGGTTTTGTTTCATGCTCATCTTTGTCAATGCACCTTTTGTTTCTTTAAACATTTCCTATGCAATTATATGAATTATCTGGCAATTCCAAATCAGTTTTCCTTGATGTCTCAATCTTTTGTTCACTGTTTCTTTTAACTTTTTCTTATCATGGCTGGTCTCCTAATGTACTCGATGATCTTCATTTATAAATATTTTATTTAATCTTATTGGTCCTATAGGTCTAAATTGGAAAAACTTTCCTCTAAAAAGTATTTTCTTTTGTGGGTGATGGGGAGGGATAACAACCTGAAATGACCTCAGTCCTTCTCTTGATTTCTCAAGGCAATCTCGGTCCCAACTTCACCACCTTGCCAGAGGAGCCTCGGTGTCTAGATAGCAATGCTACTAGTGGCATCTTGACTTCTAACCTTTTTGGTCCCAATTCCATTCCACTGATATGGTTCCAGTCCACTGTCAATATGTGTACATGTATGGGAGGGTCAGTAGGCAGGTTTTAAGATATTCCCTACATCTACAAAACTAGCAATAACTCAAAGGGTACATTATCATAATATAGCTGCTTTATAGTACGAGGGTCCATCCGAACATCTAATCAGCCAGAATGCCAGAAACAGAGGTACAGTAACCTTTTCAGCAGTAAAATGCATTAACATTTGGGGGATACTAGTTTTTCAGGGTCCGCAGCTTGGGAACTAACTAATAAAATGTCCAAAATACAAGATTACATTTTAGAGGACTTAAAAGTTCTAATTTTTTTTTTTTTTACCACTCTTCCACCATGAGGTCATGTGTTATTTCATATTAATTCCTCTATGTAATATCCATGCATATATTTTCTCTCTTAGACTCAATATTCTCTTCTATCAATCTGTTTTTTTCTTGTGTGAGCAGACAGAAAAAGTACATGTTTGAGTTTCAAATCTATACAATTTTTCTCTGATGATTAAGAATAAAGTGACCAAAAGAATAAAGTGACCATATTTTCTCTTGGTAGCTGAACAGCCAAGAGAAAGTGTTGAATAGCTTGGATGGTCCATAAAATAGTTTGTTATTTTTAGATCAACATGAGACATTAGTATCCATTTAAGGATTTTTTTCCTTAAATGATTTTTAAAACAGCTCTCTTCTACTAGGCAAGTCTTCCTCAATTTACACATGATGAAATCAGAAAATACACAGAAATGCTGCATATATTCACTATATAATTGACACTGAGTTACGATAAGCCAGGACTATGCACTGTCTGTTCTGGAAGAGAATGTATGAACTTCCTTTTTTGATCCATTTGAATGCTTTATTTTTGAGAGTCATTGTCTTTATTAAATATTACTTATACACTGAATTAGTATTTTTGATTTTTATCAAATGAACCAGGGGGTTTTTAAGGTCACATTTTATGATTCAATCGTTTTCTTGTATCTTTGAGAATATTGTGATTTATTAACATATTTAATTAGAAGCAAAGATAAAATTTGAATTCTATAGTTTAGATTTTTTAAAGAAACTGTTAGGCACACAAAAGAATCTATGGCTATATCTATGTTCTTTTTTAAACATACATTTTTTCCTTAATATTTTTGATTGGCATTTAATTTTGTCTATATCTGATATTTCTCCATATCAGCATATAAAATTTTTTTCTTGATTTTTTAACTACATAGGTGTATCATTATAGATAGATAGACTGTTTCAGGTTTTACTTATTAAAATCACACTTAAGTGAATACTGGAATATATGTTCTTGTCCATGTGGGTAAACTACCCATAAGAAAAAATTTTAGAAGTAAAATGCTGGGTTAAAGGTAAATTAATTTCTCCCTATAGAAGTTATGCAGATTATATTCTCCCTAAATAGTTTGTGAGATTACCTACTTCCATGTCACTGCCAACACTGAATATTATCAAAGTTGGTTTTTGTCGTTCTGGTACTTGTGGGATGTGATGAGAATTTTTTTTCCATTTCCTGTTCCATGCTCCTTCATTGTCTCTATCCTCTGCTACTAAAACTTCAGATGATGAATTTTGGATCTCCTGGAACAAAACTCTGTATCTTTTAACTTTTGTCCCATATTGTTCATTTCTTTTGCTCTAAATTATAAGACATTTAAGCTTCTTTCTCAAATCACCTATTTGGAAGTATTTTTTTCAGTGATTCAGGGATTTTCTTTTTCAATTTTCTCAATCCTATTTTAAATTCCCAGAGACTAATTTCATTCTCTGATTGGCACTTTTATTACAGCAGCTTGTGAGATACTTTTTCAAATCTAAGGATACTATTTCCCAGGATTACTTTTATTTGTTCTTACCAATCCTCCCCTTTCAAACCACTGGGTTTTCACCAAATGTCATGATACATGCCTGTAGGTTGATATTTATAAAGGACCAGGTTGATCAGCATATTGAAGAGGCCTGCACTGTCAAAGGAAAGTAGTCAGTTCTCTAAAAGAGCCCATCCTCTGAGTGGGAGTCCAGGGCAGGGCAGGGAAGAGGGTTGCTGGCAGCAGCAACTGTGTTATCTGACAGCCCAGGCCAATCGATAGGTTTGCTTGGGGTTTGTGAGGGTTGGGCAGGTTAGCAGATGGGGATCCCTCCCAAAGCCAACATTATTAGGGACTATTCCCCACGAAGGTGGAGCATTTTAATGCTTTTATTTCTTGGGCAGATAGATACCTCCTCTTGTCCCCTTCCAATTCTTCCCGGTGATAGTAGGGATCTAATTGAAGCTCTGCTAGCTTTTCTTTTCCACCCTAATGCCCAAAGAAGGCCTTCCCAGTTCACACTTTTTGTTTTCATTTTTGTTCTTAAAAGAATGCTTATGAAGTTGGAGCTTCTCTGGAACAGTAACCTCCTTGTAGGAAGGGAAGGGAGCAGAAGATCCTGCTGGCCCTCTGCCCTGATGGCTGCCTTATTGCTCACTGATGCTTTTCTTTATTCCCTAAAAAAAAATTTTCGAAGAGTTTTGTTGAGCAATAATTCACATGCCACAAAGCTCTTCCGCTGACTCTAGGTTTAGCATTTCTCCGGCGCTCCTGGGAAGTCTGCGCCCATCCCTGGGGGATCGGAGCTGGAACTTTCCTTCCTCTCTCTTTCTCCCCCGTCACCTCCATTCTGTCTTCCAAGATTTTCTCAAACTTTCTGGCTCACAGCTGCCTCCTTTTTAAAATTTTCTATACACAGCTCAGTTTCATTCTTTAAAAATCTCTCTTTTTTGTTATTTCCATGGGCTCTTTGGAGGAAAGGGGGCTAAAGTCATGGTATTTAGTCTCTACTTCCTTCCCAGTTCCATATTTTTATGAATTAAGGTAGCTTATTATTGCATTTATGGCATGTATACTTTACTAATGAGGGGCGTAGATCACATACCCACTGAAAATATAATTTGGCTGATGGAGAGGATTCACTTAAAAGGCTGTAAAAATCCCCCCCAACCACCACCATTTTTAGGGGGGAAATTAGGTGCCTCTGAAGAAAGGACATTTTCAGAAGGAACTGTTCAAAGTAACACAACATATTGTTATCCCATAGGAACCCTGTACAGCACCAAGAATGATACTCTGACTCTATTATGTACACAGAAAAACCTTACTTGATTCATCTAGACCTCTACGTACTTAAAAATTCAGAGTTCTATTTGTGTTACTTGAACCATTAAATATAATATATATGTATGTATATGTATATAGGTAGGTATGTTTCAATGCAAACATGGGTTTAGGTTCTATTACAATATATATTTATGGCTTCACTATTCTAAGACTTTCTATACTTCTCATGTAATACATTCTGTGACAGTCTTACATTAAACCATCTACCAGAAGGACTGACAGTTATGGAATACAGTAGTTGCAGCCCTTTAGACATATAACTAGTGTGCCATTTTGATGTAATTCTGTATAAATTTCAAACATTTCTATTTAACATAATCAAGTGGTATGAAATCTTCTTTTTAAATGGCAAGTATACAGTACTAGCTCAATTGGCACTTAGCAACAGTCCTTTTACAATATGCACAATAGCTTCCAGCAGGGAGTTTTTAAGGACCATCCTTTGAGAGCACAAACTCACACATGTACAATCAGTAGACATCAAGGTTCTATCTCCATCTCCCCTTGAGATGTTATTTAGCTAATGTACAAATGTTACAGCTAAGCTGTTAAGCCTGAAAAATAGAACACACAGTTGTATGCAGGTATACTCATTTTTCAGTCTCTTGGCTAATATCTTCATATCCTAATTCTACATAAATGTCTAAAATGAATTGGGATTAATTTTTACCATATAGGCATTTTTCATCTTTTAAAAATGCTACTAAAGAGCATTTGTGAGTATAATTTTACATAGCAGCAGAGCACCATGGAGTGGATATGCACAGAAAGAAGTTGATTATAGAATATTTTGTTTTTCTGTCAGATTATAATTATGTCATAGGCTGCTGACACTTGCCACTATAACAAAGGACACACAATCCATATTATTTGACTAAAAAGCACGCTCCCGGGAGATGGGGAGATGGGAAGTGGGTCTTATTCATCACGTATCTCAGTGCAGGCTTGATGCCTGGCACATAGCTTGTGCTCAATCAGGATTTCAATGCTTAAATTAACAAATGAACATGGGAAATAATATTTTACATAAATCAAGGTTTCAAACATTGTGTACAAAAACTAAATTGACTGACACAATGGTTTTTAGATTAAAAACAAGGAAAGTTACACTTTTTTCAGAGCATACTCCACCACATTTCTATTTTCTCCACTTACCTAATAAATCAGTACTAAGTGCTTCTATACCAATAAGATTACACCAGATCCAATCCAAAATTCCTAATAGAATGTTATTATTGTAGTTTCATTTACTCTGTTTGGAGTTTATTCTGATGCAGCTTTCAAAATGTGAACAGAGTAATTAGCAGGCACCATCTCAATACCACTTCAATCTAGCCTCCTCTTCATTGTGTCCAGTCTCTTAGGCGATATTGATATAACTACTCTCCATTTTTATCTCCCTGAGTTGACTTACTGGTACTACCAAAATTCTAAGGAAGGAAGAGGAGAACGTAGGAAATCCAAAAGGGTCTAAATCCAGCTTCCCTCCCAGGAGTTTGCGCTGGGAAACTACTAACTGACAAGCACTGGCATTCTTAACAATTCATGAGCTGACATATGAGGCAGCTGCTACCCCTCTATCATACTTGTATATTTTGGGGGGTGACTATGGCAGCCAGGAGGGTGAGAATCAATTTATTATGTACGAACACCAACACTATACTTCCTTATTTTGTACTATTTTCCTATTCCATTATTAAATTTAGTTGCAAAAATCTCTTGATTTAGATGTCTCTAGACAAAAGTCAGTGGCTCCTTTTCGTTCACTGTTTCATCCTATCCTGACCATAACCTTTAAAGTAATGTCATAGTGACAGTCTTGTGGCAGGAAGGGAATTTAGAAAATGACTAACCAACCTCTCCCCATTTGACAGATCCAAAAACTGAAATTAAATGTTATGACTAGTTTAGATCACAATGGCAGTAGCAGACCATTCAGCAACCTGTCCATCGTTCTCATTTCCTTCCACAATTACTACAAAAATATAGTATTGACTTAATTCAACTCTGATGTTTATTAAACGTAAAAGTTTGTAGATGGATGGACTCTGTAGATAAACCAGGCTTTGTTATGGAAAAAAATCCAGACAAGATGAGAGGTATAAACTGGTTGCAATTCCATTTCTTAAAACTCATACTCATGTTTAATCCCAGAGAATTCAGATCACTTTTCTTGGTTCTTGCTACATTTATTCAAAGGTGAGAACGTCTAAGCAAGAAAAGAGAGTAGTTGGAGAAGTGGGGTTTTTTTTTATTACCTCTGCCCTTCCAAAGCCATCCTCCCTGCCTATGTTGATACTAATGTTAATCTAAGTCATCTTATAAATAAAGAAGAATGATAGATGAGCACAGTTAGCATAACTGCCCACAAAAGGACACAAGTACAAACCATACAGTTAACCATGAGAAGGTACTTAGGAGTCTGCACCCCCAATGCAGCCCCTTTCTCAGCTCTCTGTTAACAGCCTTCGAGTGCACTGTTGATCCAGGCAATACAAAATGAGCATTATGTCCCTCTGAAAACTCTCAAGTAAGACGAAGACCGAGTAAGTTTAACTGAAACTGGCAACCTGACACTGAAGGCTTTTGCAGACTCTGGATCAAGGAAATTCAAAAGACTCTAAACTTTGCCATGAAGTGAAGTCAGGAAACTTATGCCATCATGGGAACACTTCCTTCTTTTCTACAATTTGCAAATGATAGCTGACCCCAAAATTAACCTACAAACTCTAAAACCTCCCTATGCCACAGAAATATTGTTCACATGCATATGAAAGAGGATAGAGGGGTTTATAACTCTCTACATTTCTAAATTTTCACTGACACACAACAATACGTTGGGCAACTAGCCACAGAACTAGGGAGTTCCCCCTCAAGCTAAAATCTCTGGAGTTTTATTTTTAAATATATAAGTCTCTGAGCAATAAGAAATTAACTAACCACATTTACTTTTTTTTCCTCTAAAACCTGATTTTTAAAATAACTGGTGCTGGTTAGAACTAATTGTTTAAACTTTGGTCAAAGACAAATTATTGGCTACTTCACAGTTTGAAAAGCCATAACTAATTTAAGCCATTAAAATCATCTGTGGAGACAAATTGCAAGCCAAGTTTTGGGTGGAAAGGATCCAAAGTCCCTGAGAGATTAAATTTAAAAGCTCACTCTCTTACCTTTAAAATTCTACATTACAACACCATGACCCTGATGCAATGTATTTTTAAGAGTGCTATAGTACAGTACCCTACATAATCATTTCACTCCTAGGCAAAAAGGTCCATCATTCAAAGGGAGTAAAGTTTTAAGAAAGTTATAAAGTCCATTTCTTAAGAAACATATGCCATTTACCTCACCAAGTTCTACAGCACAGTTGTGTCCCATCAACTTTTGGGATGCCTGCCTAGTATAATGTTAGTCTTTCAAAATTTTTTCTAGCTCTCTTAGAGATATAAGCTTGGAAGCAAGACATTTTTCAATGGAAAATAAATAAATAAACCTGAAATGACAACGGATCAAAAAAAATGATCTTCAATGATTTTTCAGTCTTATCAAGTATTTAATAAGTTAAATTTAAATATCACTATCCTGAAGTTTCTGCCCTACTAGCTTATAGAATTGTTCTCACTGCCAATTTAAACTTACTTTTCAAGTGAGTAATTTAAGTCAGAAGAATTAAACATTATTTGGATTTGCTTTTGAGTTGGAACTAGCTTAGTTGGCTCAGTGATAATTTTTTTTTTTCTAATCCTACTGAATCACATCTAAATCTCTTAGTTTTTTGCATCTTTCCATGAACCAATGACAGGCAAATAAGCAAAAAATTGGTATGGGCATCAAACAAATGAATTTTATAACTAAGGATTAAAAAAAGAAACTTCCCCATGTTTTTTGTTTATAATTACCATTATCTCCCAGGAGAGACATTGTTCTTCAGGTTTCAACTTAGAATTCTATAAAATATTGAAAGCATATACTATACCATAGCATGCCACAGTTTGTTTAATTATCCTTATACCTATGCCCTTATAGGAAGATCATTTCCTCTGTTTATACTGTATTATGATTTGTTAGATCTATTTGAATCTATCACTATACACACAAGAGTCATGAGGGAGGGAGGGGGAGAGAGAGAAAGAGAGAGAGGGAAGGAACATTGATGACTGTTAAACTTTTTAGAACTGGTCTTTTAGTAAAACAAGTATACTATCTAATATATAAATAGAGAAGGCAAATGACTGGGATAATATATACAGAGTGATGTTTTGAGGATTCAGAAAGATAACTATATGTATTTTCAGATGAAGGGAAACAATCTGTCCATGTATTTAAGGCTGACCCTTTCTTATGGCAGCATAAAATGTCTTCCTCTATCGTCTCTGGGTACTAGAGCAATTATCAAATATTTCTGCCCTCAAAAATATGTTCGGTTCAAGATTAGGAATGAAACAGTAAGGGGATCCTTTTTGATAAAAAGTAGTTCAGGTTAAGAAGTCCCTGATAATTTAAAAGGAGAAATAGCTCAACTCAGCCAAGGTGACTATAGATAAAGTACTATCTAAGTAAATACAACTTCCTCTGACTGAAATAACCCAGAACCTAGATTCTTCAGAAGAGAATCCCCCATTAGCGAAAAGTAGCCCGAAGTTAACTTCCCAAGGTCACATAGCTCAATTTCATTAGTGCTTAGGCTGGCTCCCAGAAGACACACTTCCGCCTTTAACATTTTCGCTTAGGCATGAACAAAAGCCCTTTGGCTTGATATACTTAGCATGACTGAAGCTGAAACTTAGAAAATACTTAAAAGATTTTAACACTTTACTTAATAAGTTGGTATATAAAAGGAAAACATACCCCAAAAACCATAAATACAGAAACATTTCAGTTAAAATGTACTCTAGCAAAACACAATTTTTATTACCATAGGACTTCATCTCGAAGAACTCAGTCTAGTTGGTAATGTTCATGTTGAGAAATACAAGTGAAAGAATAATTGCAATATTAAACGTGCAAGAAACAGTCTTGAGTTATTGTGAAAGGCTATGAGGAAGGATAAAAGATAACAATGTCGCAATGTTGTGCTGGAGTTAAGCTCACACCAGTTCTCAAGAGCTGATTGTGCATATTTCCTTCCAGCTCAGTTTTCAGAAATGTCACATCCGTAGCTTGAAATTGGCCATGGTGGGGATATTTATACCATAGAAATTGGCAAATACTACAAATCAGGGAATTTTTCTATTTTTTTGAACAGCCACTCAACATTTACCAACACAAGTAGGACAAAGAGGGAAAGGGAATCCAGGCAGAAGAAACATATTAATGGTGGGGAATTCATGAAACAGTACAATGTTTCAGTGAACTTCATGTAGATCAATCCTGCTGGAACAGAGATTATGAGAGGAGAGGGACAAGGTATGTATCAGAAGAAACACGCATGGATTGGATCATAGTGGAGGCCTGATCAAACGTTAAAGAACCTGGGTTTTATCCAACAGATCAGCGTTTCCTTTTGTATGCCCTTCCAATCGTTCACACCAGAATCACCTGAAAAACTAAGATTCCTGACTCCTATTCTAAACCTACTAAGGATCTCCAGAAGCAGACTCGGGAATATGTATTTCAAGAAGTATCCCAGATATTTTAATGCTCACTCAAGTTTGAGGAATGCACTGAATGCTTTTAGATAAGGTTGTGACAGTATCACATTTTTAATCCTATCATGGTGAGTTTGCCCCTAGCCCAAGGGGGTTGCAGGAGGGAGGGATCTCAGAATGGAAAAGAGATGATAACTTTAGGAAAAGAGATGACACAATACCCTTTATATGAGGATTTCTCAACCTTAGCTATTGATATTTGGGGCTGGATAGTTCTCAGTTGTGGGGGACTGTCTGGTGCATTGCAGAAAGCTTTGCAGCAACCCCTGGTCTCTATGCACTAGATGCCACTCGCACTTCCCCCAGTTCTGACAACCAAAAATGTCTCCAGACGTTGTGAAAAGTCCCTTTGCAGGCAAAGTCACCTATTTGAGAAGCACTCCTCTCTATCTTTGGATCTTCCTTCACTTGGCCCTTACAGAGGTGAGGGCCAAGTGGTAAGGGTGTTTGTTACAGAGGTAAGGGTGTTATTCACCCTTACAGAGGTGAATAACAATGGGAATGACATCACTTTACAATGAGACTCAATTCTCAACATAACAAGCTTGACTTTACCAGTGTAGGATGTGCAGGATAAACATACATTAATATTCCACAGTGATCAAATAGCTTTAATATTCAACAGGTATTATATTTACTTAGTAATGGTGTTGCTTTTTCATGAAAGCAATGTTAAATGAGCCAATGTGTTGTTTGACTATTACTTAAAGGTCTTTTTCATATTCTTATCCACACCCAAACTACCTCCCCACTCCTCAGGAAGTATCTAAAATTCCTTCCATTAAAACTACCTTTTTTAGGTTATCAGTTGTATATAGGAGTACTCTATTAAAATGAAAACCTACCCAGACCTTACAAATAATATATTTTTAGCCCTTTTGCAGGAGTATTTTCATCTAGACAGAAAGCTCCTTGATGAAACTGTTTTCACCTTCACCTTTGTATCACCAGCACCTATCGCATCATTTGGTGGCAGGAGATATTTTAAAAATATTTAAGTCAATGAAAGAAACTATCTTCCAAAGAATACAGTTTAATAGAATATAGGATAGGAAAGAGGTTAGTTTTAATGCAAGAGCAAAGGGTAGAGAAAATTGTGGGACAAAATATACTTTTTGAATCTAGGAAGTCAGGAAGAAGGGCAGCCGAGCGAGGAGGGTGTCAGAAGGACAGTGGGAAAGAGATATGAGGAAAAAAAATAGCTGAAGGGCTGGCCTTGGTTACTTGATCCCTCCTGCTTGCTGCCTTTGTTTTCTTTCCTCCCCAACATTTCTTATTTAATGATGTGGACCACTGGACAATTAATGAGACGACTTAGTGCAATGCCTCAGATTCTCTGCATTTTTCTGGTCTGGTAACTTCCTTGCCATAGCAGTAAAACTTCCAGATTTAAGCAAGTTCTGAATTTTTATAGATGGTGACTCACTGCTTGCTCGGATGGTGGCATTCTTGGTAGAGGCTGTAACATCCTACAGTGTGAATATTCTGGGAATGCTCTTTGACAGCGCAGGGAATGTATTTTGTAATGTCTTGTTGGCATTTTACATATTGATTTAATGTCTCTAGTAGCTCTGAGGAAAATGTTTGGTATTTAGTGATTGATATTTCTAGTGGCAAAAAATTAATCATGTAGTTATAACTTCAGATATCCTTTTACAGATTTTTTTCTAATGAAAATTATACAGCTTATAAAGCATATTCTGGTAAGTATTGGCATGTCCTAAAATTTCAGGGATTATAAATTGATTATCATAGGACCATAGTTCACTAACAATTGTTTGTCCAAGTGTTGTGCCCCATCAGAAATTTGAGTCTTGAAGAATGGCTGTCAACTATTCTGATTACTCATTGGTTTGAATGCCATTACCTAGTCCTGGTTGTCAGTCCTTACAAATTACAGTTGTCATTTCTTGCACATCTGGGTATGATCATTTTATTCATGCAACACTCAAAATTATGGCTGATATAAGAAATCCCTTTAGAGATTTATGAGTGTGTTTACAGGATTTTGGTTATTTTTATTGCTAGGGAAAATATGGGGGTCTCTCTCTCTCTCTCTCTCTCTCTCTCTCACACACACACACACACACACACACACACACACACACACACACACACACACACACAAACATACCTTTCAGCAATGTCTTAAGGATGAAGCAAGAGGTTTGTTTTTTTTGTTTTTTTTTTTTACAGTGACAGTAAGGAGATCTCTTTACCAATATTCCCTTTCTTCCTTTTCCATGATCCATAGTGCCTGAATTTTTATCATGTAAGTTATCCCCTGAAATAAGCTTTTTTCCCCATCAAAACAAGTGTGAATGCAATTACTTCTTGAATGAGATAGCCTGTTAAATCTCTAGTGTTTAACTGACTTCAGGATGGAACCATTTATTAACAGTGGGTTCTGAAGAAATGAAAAGAAAGAAAAAAATGCTAAAAGGATAGGCCAGGGAGGTAGAAAGGCCCAAGCTGTCTACTTCTTTTTTTTTTTTTTTAAACATCTTTATTGGAGTATAATTGCTTTACAATGGTGTGTTAGTTTCTGCTTTATAACAAAGTGAATCACTTATACATATACATATGTCCCCATGAGCACCACTGGTGATTATCAGGCTAAGATGTCAGATGAAAATTGAAAGTTATGTAGAGCCTATGATATGTCCTTTGTTTCCACCCTACCTGGTAATGATAAAAGTATAAAAGTAAGATTGTACAAATTGCTACAACATTCTCACAAAATCTTTCTCAAGAATCAAGGTAATTAGGAATAAAATTTAATTTTCCTTGGCTATTTGGCATAAATAAAGGATGATAATTATAACATCTCCACTAGTCTCTGTTTTTAGAAGAAAGTTAAACTATATTGTTGCACAAAAAGTAAATGTATAAATTATACAACAGAAAATATGATAATGCACTTTTCTTTGCCCTCGTTTCTTTGGGTGTATGGTTATTATTATTCCAAATGATGATCATATGTGAAACAAGAATGAGAAGCAGATATAACTGAACATTCAGTAGCAAACATGGTTTAATTTTTCCAGCCTCATTTTTTAATGATTATTGGCACAATCAATCATTTAATTCATCTTGGTGAAATTCACAGATTTTTCTGAAGAAAAATGTCTAAATACCGCTGAAGAAGTCATCTGTTTCTATTTAGATTCTGAACAGAGAAGGGTAAAAAAACATATACAAAGAGAAAACTTTCAACTTAGCTACCTGACTGTCATACCCAATCTCACCACATCCAATATTCAGAAAGTTGAAGAGGTTAAACACACACATTTAGCTTGATTTCTTCCATTGTGTATATGTGTTTAAAATACATACTCAGTTATATTTTTGTATTCCACAGAGAAAAGACTTACTTGCTTAAATTCTATCCACATGTATCTTTAACTAGAGAGAATGACCATTCTTTTTTCTTTTTAGTAAGGCATTAAATTAGCTTGCTCAGTGAACCAAGTTGTTTAAAAACAGGAATTTGACAGACTGAGTATGAATATAGCTTATTAATTGAATCCACATTTATTTCATAAATGAATAATATTGCTACTAAAAATATTCCTTGTTACCCAAAATATAAGGTTAAAAAAAAACTTCTTATGAGTGGATCCATAAAAACCTACTCTTGGTGTTCACGTGTCAAAATTAATAGTTATTAATCACCACTTCTAAAAAACTGACCTCCTCATATTTTTGTTATTAAATTTTCTAGTGTATCAATCACGTAGTCCTCTTCTGTCTCCACTGTTTTTTCCCCCCAAGAAGGATTAAAGGTAAGAAGGTCAATGAAAACTTAAGTCAGATTTTTTGAGGCATTGGTCTATTGATAAAATAATTGGAATCTTCTCTCAGCACCTGGATGGGGAGCTTTAATTGGGTTTTTATTTTTCTGAATTTTTGAGTTTTATTTTTTTATACAGCAGGTTATTAAGTTATCCATTTTATACACATCAGTGTATACACGTCAATCCCAATCGCCCAATTCATCACACCACCACCCCCAACCCCCACTACTTCCCCCCTTGGTGTCCATACGTTTGTTCTCTACATCCGTGTCTCTATTTCTGCCCCGCAAACTGCTTCATCTGTACCATTTTTCTAGGTTCCACATATATGAATTAATATATGATATTTGTTTTTCTCTTTCTGACTTACTTCACTCTGTATGACAGTCTCTAGATCCATCCATGTCTCTACAAATGACCCAATTTTGTTCCATTTTATGGCTGAGTAATATTCCATTGTATATGTGTACCACATCTTCTTTGTCCATTCGTCTGTTGATGGGCATTTAGGTTGCTTCCATGACCTGGCTATTGTAAATAGTGCTGCAATGAACATTGGGGTGCATGTGTCTTTTTGAATTATGGGTTTCTCAGGGTATATGCCCAGTAGTGGGATTGCTGGGTCATAGAGTAATTCTACTTTTAGTTTTTTAAGGAACCTCCATACTGTTCTCCATAGTGGTTGTATCAATTTACATTCCCACCAACAGTGCGAGAGGGTTCCCTTTTCTCCACACCCTCTCCAGCATCTGTTGTTTGTAGATTTTCTGATGATGCCCATTCTAACTGGTGTGAGGTGATACCTCATTGTAGTTTTGATTTGCATTTCTCTAATAATTAGTGATGTTGAGCAGCTTTTCATGTGCTTCTTGGCCATCTGTATGTCTTCTTTGGAGAAATGTCTATTTAGGTCTTCTGCCCATTTTTGGATTGGGTTGTCTGTTTTTTTAATACTGAGCTGCATGAGCTGTTTATATATTTTGGAGATTAATCCTGTGTCCATTGATTTTTTTGCAAATATTTTCTCCCATTCTGAGGGTTGTCTTTTCATCTTGTTTATGGTTTCCTTTGCTGTGCAAAAGCTTTTAAGTTTCAGTAGGTCCCATTTGTTTATTTTTGTTTTTATTTCCATTATTCTAGGAGGTGGATCAAAAAAAATCTTGCTGTGATTTATGTCAGAGTGTTCTGCCTATGTTTTCCTCTAAGAGTTTATAGTGTCCAGTCTTAAATTTAGGTCTCTAAGCCATTTTGAGTTTATTTTTGTGTATGGTGTCAGGGAGTGTTCTAATTTCATTCTTTTACATGTAGCTGTCCAGTTTTCCCAGCACCACTTATTGAAGAGACTGTCTTTTCTCCATTGTATATCCTTGCCTCCTTTGTCATAGATTAGTTGACCATAGGTGCATGGGTTTATCTCTGGGCTCTCTATCCTGTTCCATTGATCTATATTTCTGTTTTTGTGCCAGTAACATATTGTCTTGATCACTGTAGCTTTGTAGTATAGCCTGAAGTCAGGGAGTCTGGTTCCTCCAGCTCCATTCTTTTCCCTGGAGACTGCTTTGGCTACTCGGGGTTTTTGTGTCTCCATACAAATTTTAAGACTTTTTGTTCTAGTCCTGTAAAAAATGCCATTGGTAATTTGATAGGGATTGCATTGAATCCGTAGATTCCCTTGGGTAGTATAGTCATTTTCACAATATTGACTCTTCCAATCCAAGAACATGGTATCTCTCTCCATCTGTTGGTATCATCTTTAAGTTCTTTCATCAGTGTCTTATAGTTTTCTGCATACAGGTCTTTTGTCTCCCTAGGTAGGTTTATTCCTAGGTATTTCATTCTTTTTGTTGCAATAGTAAATGGGAGTGTTTCCTTAATTTCTCTTTCAGATTTTTCATCAGTAGTGCATAGGAATGCAAGAGATTTCGGTGAATTAATTTTGCATCCTGCAACTTTACCAAATTCATTGATAAGCTCTAGTAGTTTTCTGATGGCATCTTTAGGATTCTCTATGTATAGAATCATGTCATCTGCAAACAGTGACAGTTTTACTTCTTCTTTTCCAATTTTTATTCCTTTTATTTCTTTTTCTTCTCTGATTACTGTGGCTAGGACTTCCAAAACTATGTTGAACAATACTGGCAACAGTGGACATCCTTGTCATGTTCCTGATCTTAGAGGAAATGGTTTCAGTTTTTCACCATTGAGAATGATGTCTGCTGTCGGTTTATCATATATGACCTTTATTATGTTGAGGTAAGTTCCCTCTATACCCGCTTCCAGGATTTTTTTTTTATCATAAATGGGTGTTGAATTTTGTCAGAAGCTTTTTCTGCATCTATTGAGTTGATCATACGGTTTTTATCCTTCAATTTGTTAATACTGTGTATCACATTGATTGATTTGCATATATTGAAGAATCCTTGCATCCCTGGGATAAATCCCACTTGATCATGGTGTATGATCCTTCTAATGTGTTGTTGGATTCTGTTTGCTAGGATTTTGTTGAGGATTTTTGCATCTATATTCATCAGTGATATTGG
This sequence comes from Stenella coeruleoalba, assembly GCF_951394435.1. Classification (NCBI taxonomy): domain Eukaryota; kingdom Metazoa; phylum Chordata; class Mammalia; order Artiodactyla; family Delphinidae; genus Stenella; species Stenella coeruleoalba. Next base: position 71,477,583 of record NC_137155.1, read on the forward strand.
TCTGTAATTTTCTTTTTTTGTAGTATCTTTGTCTGGTTTTGGTATCAGGGTGATGGTGGCCTCATAGAATAAGTTTGGGAGTGTTCCTTTCTCTGCAATTTTTTGGAAGAGTTTGAGAAATATTGGAGTTAGCTCTTCTATAAATGTTTGATAGAATTTACCTGTGAAGCCATCTGGTCCTGGACTTCTGTTTGTTGGAAGATTTTTAATCACAGTTACAATTTCATTACTTGTGATTGGTCTGTTCATATTTTCTATTTCTTTCTGGTTCAGGCTTGGAAGGTTACCTTTCTAAGAATTTGTCCGTTTCTTCCAGGTTATACATTTTATTGGCATAGAGTTGCTTGTAATAGTCTCTTAGGATGCTTTGTATTTCTGCGGTGTCTGTTGTAACTTCTCCTTTTTCATTTCTAATTTTATTGATTTGAGTCCTCTCCCTCTTTTTCTTGATGAGTTGGCTAATGGTTTATCACTTTTGTTTATCTTCTCAAAGAACCAGCTTTTAGTTTTATTGATCTTTGCTACTGTTTTCTTTATTTCTATTTCATTTACTTCTGCTCTGATCTTTGTGATTTCTTTCCTTCTACTATCTTTGGGTTTTGTTTTTTCTTCTTTCTCTAGTTCCTTTAAGTGTAAGTTTAGATTGTTTATTTAAGATTTTTCTTGTTTCTTGAGGTAGGCTTATATTGCTGTAAACTTCCCTTTTAGAACTGCTTTTGCTGCATCCCATAGGTTTTGGATCATCGTGTTTTCGTTGTAATTTGTCTCTAGGTATTTTTTGATTTCTTCTTTGATTTCTTCAGTGATCTCTTGATTATTTAGTAACGTATTGTTTAGCTTCCATTTATTTGTGTTTTTTACGTTTTTTTCCCCATAACTGATTTCTAATCTCATAGCGTTGTGGTTGGAAAAGATACTTGATACAATTTCAATTTTCTTAAATTTACCAAGGCTTGATTTGTGACCCAAGATGTGATCTATCCTGGAGAATGTTCCGCGTGTACTTTAGAAGATAGTGTAATCTGGTTTTGGATGGAATGTTCTATACATATCAATTAAATCTATCTGGTCTAGTGTGTCATTTAAAGTTTCTGTTTCCTTATTAATTTTCTGTTTGGATGATCTGTCCATTGGTGTGAGGTGTTTAAGTCCCCCACTATTATTGTGTTACTGTCGATTTCCTCTTTTAGAGCTGTTGGCAGTTGCCTTATGTATTGAGGTGCTCCTATGTTGGGTCCATAAATATTTACAATTGTTATATCTTCTTCTTGGACTGATCCCTTGATCATTATGTAGTGTCCTTCTCTGTCTCTTGTAACAGTCTTTGTTTTAATGTCTATTTTATCTGATATGAGTATTGGTACTCCAGCTTTCTTTTGATTTCCATTTGCATGCAATATTTTTTTCCATCCCCTCACTTTCAGTCTGTATATATCCCTAGGTCTGAAGCGGGTGTCTTGTAGACAGCATATATATGGGTCTTGTTTTTGTATCCATTCAGCAAGCCTGTGTCTTTTGGTTGGAATATTTAATGCATTCATGTTTAAGGTAATTATAGATATGTATGTTCCTATTACCATTTTCTTAATTGTTATGGGTTTGTTTTTGTAGGCCCTTTTCTTTTCTTATGTTTCCCACTTAGAGAAGTTCCTTTAGCATTTGTTGTAGAGCTGGTTTGTGGTGCTGAATTCTCTTAGCTTTTGCTTGTCTGTAAAGCTTTTTATTTCTCCATAGAATCTGAATGAGATCCTTATGGGGTAGAGTAATCTTGGTTGTAGTTCTTCCCTTTCATCACTTTATCATGCCACTCCCTTCTGGCTTGTAGAGCTGCTACTGAGAAATCAGCTGTTAACCTTATGGGAGTTCCCTTGTATGTTATTTGTCGTTTTTCCCTTGTTGCTTTCAATAATTTTTCTTTGCCTTTAATTTTTGTCAATTTGATTACTATGTGTCTCGGCATGTTTCTCTTTGGGTTTACTCTGCCTGGGACTCTCTGCACTTCCTGGACTTGGGTGGCTATTTCCTTTCCCACGTTAGGGTAGTTTTCGACTATAATCTCTTTAAATGTTTTCTAGGGTCCTTTCTCTCTCTCTTCTCCTTCTGGGACCCCTAGAATGCAAATGTTGTTGCGTTTAATGTTGTCCCAGAGGTCTCTTAGGCTGTCTTCATTTCTTTTCATTCTTTCTTCTTTATTCTGTTCCACAGCAGTGAATTCCACCATTCCGTCGTCCAGGTCACTTATCCATTCTTCTGCCTCAGTTATTCTGCTATTGATTCCTTCCAGTGTATTTTTCATTTCAGTTACTGTATTGTTCATCTCTGTTTGTTTGTTCTTTAATTCTTCTAGATCTTTGTTAAACATTTCTTGCATCTTCTCCATCTTTGTCTCCATTCTTTTTCCGAGATCCAGGATCGTCTTCACTATCATTATTCTGAATTCTTTTTCTGGAAGGTTGCCTAGCTCCACTTCATTTAGTTGTTTTTCTGGGCTTTTATCTTGTTCCTTCTTCTGGTACATAGCCCTCTCCCTTTTCATCTTGTCTATCTTTCTGTGAATGTGGTTTTTGTTCCACAGGCTGCAGGGTTGTAGTTCTTCTTACTTCTGCTGTCTGCCCTCTGGTGGATGAGGCTAGCTAAGAGGCTTGAGCAAGTTTCCTGATTGGAGGGACTGGTGGTGGGTAGAGCTGGCTGTTGTTCTGGTGGGCAGAGCTCAGTAAACCTTTAATCAGCTTGTCTGCTGATGGGTGGGGCTGGGTTCCCTCCCTGATGGTTGTTTGGCCTGTGGTGACCCAACATTGGAGCCTACTAGGCTCTTTGGTGGGGCTAATGGCAGACTCCGGGAGGGAGGGCTCGCACCAAGGAGTACTTCCCAGAACTTCTGCTCCCAGTGTCCTTGTCCTCATGGTGAACCACAGCCACCCCCGCCTCTGCAGGAGACTCTCCAACACTAGCAGGTAGGTCTGGTTCCATCTCCTATGGGGTCACTGCTCCTTCCCCTGGGTCCCAATGTGCACACTACTTTGTGTGTGCCCTTCAAGAGTGAAGTCTCTGTTTCCCCAGTCCTGTCGAAGTCCTGCAATCAAATCCTGCTAGCCTTCAAAGTCTGATTCTTTAGGAATTCCTCCTCCCATTGCGAGACCTCCAGGTTGGGAAGCCTGACATGGGGCTCAGAACCTTCACTCCAGTGGGTGGACTTCTGTGGTATAAGTGTTCTCCAGTTTGTGAGTCACCCACCCAGCAGTTATGGGATTTGATTTTATTGTGATTGCGCCCTTCCTACCATCTCATTGTGGCTTCTCCTTTGTCTTTGGATGTGGAGTATATTTTTTGGTGAGTTCCAGTGTCTTCCCGTCAATGACTGTTCAGCAGTTAGTTGTGATTCCAGTGCTCTCACAAGAGGGAGTGAGCTCACGTCCTTCCACTCTGCCATCGTGAACCAATCTCTTTAACTGGGTTTTTAAATCCAGAAAGTTCTTTAAGAATAATTTGATCATTGTGTGAAAAAACTTATAAAATATCAACTAGATTAAGTTATGTATGACTTATGAGTTAAACTTATACTACAGGTGTATGAGTTTAGTATTTATTACCAATTCTTCCTCAATAGGGAGTTGGTAATATTTCTCTTGCCAGGAATTGGCTCAGCCAATATTTTAGTCTTGTATTCCCAACAGCTTTCTTGTTCTTATGTGTGTGACAAGAAGTTTACTGGCTCTCATTATGTCTAGTGGTCAGTATCTATTCAAGATATTCTCCTTCTTGCTATATATGTCATTGTTCTTTTTGTGTACACTATTTCCCCCCTTCATGCACTATGCTGTCATGTGTGTGTATGGCTTCCTTCTCCTGCGAAGTCAACTGATTTTGCATTCTTCAGCATGTAGCAGACAGGGTCACAGATGATTACCAGCTGCAGGCGCAGCTGATCCTTGTAGAAGCTGACCAGAACCCACAGCATTACCAGTCCACATGGCCTACAAGTTATCTCTCATAAAACCACTACCAGATACTGAGCCCTCTGAGCGGTAGCATTGATTACATGCTTTCTGATTTGGTCCAGACTATAAAAATTAGGGCTTCTGCCTCAGTTTATCTATCTTTTACTTCGGTTTTGGACTAATTCTGTGTCCTCTTCCGCTGCTTAACTGGTTCATGTAAAAATTCCTGCATCTTTACCCAAGGCGAGCGCCAGTGCTCAGCTGCTTGCTGGCTTTGTGGCCAGGTTAAAGACTGTGTTCATTAAGATTGAGGCTACTGGGCTTCCCTGGTGGCTCAGTGGTTAAGAATCCACCTGCCAATGCAGGGGACATGAGTTTGAACCCTGGTCTGGAAAGATCCCACATGCCACGGAGCAACTAAGCCCGTGCACCACAACTACTGAGCCTGCACTCTAGAGGCCGCGAGCCACAACTCCTGAAGCCCAAATGCCTAGAGCCTGTGCTCTGCAACAAGAGAAGCCACCACAATGTGAATCCCGCGCACCACAACGAAGAGTAGCCCCCGCTCGCCACAACTAGAGAAAGCCCATGCACAGCAACAAAGATCCAATGCAGCCAAAAAAAAAAAAAAGTTAATTAAATAAATTAAAACAAAAAAAAAGATTGAGGCTACCGTAGGTCTTTCCACTTGAAAAGAGCAACTTACCAGGACTTTGGGGTGAAGATTACTGCTAGTGGGTATATGAGAGAGGGGACTGGAGGTATAAACGAGAGACAAAGTTATGAAGTCAAAAGGACAGACAGAGAAGAAATCAAAGGAAAAATAAGTTTTAAGAAGGTGAGTAACCTTAAGTGATTGCCTCACTTTGAGTTTAAAAGCTGAAATCCATAAGGTGCTTCACTAATTCTGGCTAGCTTAATGAATTATAAAACACATACAATCCTGCCACAAGAACCTTTTCTCCCCAGCTCCCTTCGTTTCTCAGGTTCCGGTATCCACATTTATTCCGTATTTAGCCAACAGGGTTACCAGGACTGCCTTACTTCGTGTTACTGCCTGGATTTCTGCTACCCCACTTACCCATTAGATTGATAGGTTTCATGTCTATGTCTTTGACTGACACACATGTGCACCATGCCAGCATTAGCCTGCCTGGGTGCCCACAGAGGCACCACTGTAGCTAGATTCATTTGTCCAGTCTCTGACCTCCTCCTCCAGTTTCTTCCCATCATTATTCAGTCAAGCTGTTCTGTTCTCCACTTGCCTTGTAGCCCAAGACAAGGCATTACTCTCTTATCTCTGTTCCCTGACTTCTACTCTATACCGGTTCTCTCTGAAGTGCTACCCGTCTCATGCCTCTTTGTTCTATGCTGTTGATCTCTATTAAAGTTACACATTCTTTCATTCATTTTCAACAAACCTTTAAATGATCTTCTGCACAGTGGGTAGGACAACTTTACACCTCTCATGAAACCTTTGAGAGAATGGCAAGGACTGGCTTCCTGTCAGAACTCTAACAAGAAAACAGAGATGATATTCAAAATATTTAGCAAGCAGTACAGCAGAGGCACTGGTCATTCAGAATGATCTCTGACCACCGTGCAGGAGGCCCCCTGCTCTACTGGGCACTAACTCTTTGTGGGATTGCAGGAAGGTCCCGGGAATTCTTAAGGAGATTGAAATGCCTGGGGCTACAGAAGGTATTTGAGGCTGAGCATTTATAATAGTTATCAGCCAGTATGGAAACATTTCAGTACCCGTATACCCGGTATAGATATACCTGTGTGCTGGCTCCATATCAGATCTGCAAGAAGACCATCTCCCTGCGAACAGAAACTCTATATTGAATCCCTGTTTCTCAACTTTAGACCAAATTTCTGTTTAAAATAATTTTCAAGTTGAAAGGTTGTCAGGAACCCACACGAAAACTTGTGTTCCCTGTGAATCAACAGTATTCACTCTTCATGAATTACTAATCACAAATCATGTCATAGCTTTTCTATTACAAATTATCTTTTTCTTATCTGATGAAGTTTCAGGGTTAAAGGTATATTTCTAATTTATTCAACAAATACTGAATGTGTTCCTACTATGTGCCAATCATTGGGAATATGGTGATCAATATGCAAATAAATAATTCTTGCTTGCATGGAGATGATATCCTAACCAGGGAAGTTTAATGTAAAATTTTAAATGCCAGAATTGGGCATTATAAGATAATCCACATGTTATATGCATTTAACTGTACACACTGTGCTCTTTAATGCCAAGTATTTTATGTGCCAAATTTGCTTCGCTGATTATGCCATGCATGAGTGTGCATGTGTGTGTGTAAGTTTGCGTGTCTACAGAGAAAGAAAAACAGAAATGTTACGTGCTGTGAAGGCATAAAGAGAGAAAAGGAATACCCTTTTACATGGAAATGCTTAAATATTGTTTGCCAAAGCATAAAGTATAAAATATGGTTAGGTATAAAGGCAGTGTTGTAAGTTCCAAATAAATGCTTCAGTATTCCATAACACATACTAGCTAATGTATGTATTGTAAGGCAAAGGGAGATCATTGTGAGCAAAAAACAAAGGCTGAGGAATATTTGTCCATTTCTCTCCATCTTGAGGCCTACTTTCTCCCAGAACTCTGAAATTCCTTTGGTAGCAGAAGAAATCATTATCATTTGATCTCTCCCAGGAAGAGAGTCAAAACCAGGTTGGAGAGTGGGCATTCTGGTTGTACTCTTTCATGAGGACACCAGAAGTCAGCACAGAGAGAAGTAACTAAGAGTGAGGGAGCTTGGAGGATGTGTCCCAACAGTTTAGTTTGGGATTTCATGTGCTATGCTGGCAGATGAGAGGAAATCTATCCTAAAAACAGTGTTTCATTGTTACCAAGATAAGCATGCTCTCTTTTCCAAGGAACCTGATGGGGTGCCTGGCTGTTAAGTGCTAGGAGATTAGGTATCTTACGCACTAAATCAACTAGTTAGATAAATATAGAATTCTCAGTTTTCAGAGTATGTATATTTTTAAAATATATATTTAATGAAAGAAGTCAGCATGAGAGTTGGTATTTCCCCCAAAATATTGAATAGAATGAAACCACGAGGTCATAAAAATAAACCCATCCAAATTTTCTGCCAATTTTTCAGAGGTGAGTGGGAGAATGTTAGGAAAACTGGAGCAACAATGAATGAGTTACAGATGGGATAAATATAACAGTTTCTGTAGGTGATCATGTCCTGCCATCTTTACTCTTTGCATCTCATCATGTCAGTCATGATTGATTGCTCCGGTCTCTAGATGGAAGGCAGAATTCGAGGAATTGTGCTTATAGTGCAAATGCATTTCCCTCTCTTGATCAGCACCACACACACACACACACACACACACACACACACACACACAAACCCAGCAGTCAGAACTTTCCGATCTTTTTCAGGAACTTAGTTGAGTAAATAAGTAACAAACTGCCACTTTAGAAAACTGAAAACAACACCTGAAATTGGAAGTCGCAGGAAGAAAGAAAATGTACTCAATATATTTTAACAATTTTGAGAATGCATGAACTTTACATGTATATTTGCAAAAATGTACATGGAAAATATGATGAGAATAAGTAACAGGTCAACAGTTCTAACAACAGCACAAACAACAAATTGTGTACATCACACCTATGAACTTTCTACATAAGAATGATTCCAAAGGTTTACAGGATGTTTATAGAAACAAAGTAACACTCAGGAGAGAGGTTATTTTGTTATTAATCATATATGCGTTGATTCAAATAAATTACGAATTTCATGTTGTAATGCTTTGTCTGTAATGTTCTGATTCTCATACAACTTGAGTTTATTATCCAACACTACTTAGTCCTCTGGAGTCTCAGCAACAACATAGACTTTTATAGCTTGATGACTTTTCAACCTCTAACCAGCCACATAACATTTATCATCAGGCCTAGTGTTAACGGAAGCAGCTCTTGTTAAACCACCTAAAGAGGGCTTGAGATCCCCAGCCACAGCCTGGTGTTTAAGGTTCAAAGGTGGTCTGTGATAAAGTGGCAAAGTTGAGCCTTTGATTTATTTCTTTATTTTAAATTAATTAATTAACTAACTAGTCTATTTATTCATTTATTTTGGTTGGGCATTGGGCTGTCTGCCTGACAGAGAGCATCCTTCCTGAGGAAATTCTACTCTTGCCCACTAAGGGAGAAGAACAGAATAGTCAGGAAAGGCATGGATGACCTGTTTAATTTTTCTAACACGATACAGTATAACATATCTCCTCAGAACTCCGATTACAAAGGAAAATTCCCTACTGCAGTCTGATGTGCCACCCCATTATTCAGTTTTAGGAGCATAAAATGAGCCTCAAGGGAAGACATCAGAGAGCTCACCTAACACACATATTCTCCGACATAAAAACAAAAAAATAAATGGAAGAATGAAAGGAAGGAAGGAAGGAAGGGAGGGAGGGAGGGAGGGAGGGAGGGAGGTCTTATTGTTCCATGTTGTTTTGGCTATTATCAACTTTTGTTAGATATTGCCTTCTTTCTTTCCAAGGTGTATGAAACCTTGGAAGCTGTATGTGCCAAACATTTGTCAGGCAATGTGGTCCTAATTATATAGCTATTATTTAAACAAAATTCCAATCACTAATGTTAACAGCAGGTTATCTGCCTATGGCCTAGAGATTTGGATCTTTACTGTACTATTAACTTTTATTGCATATAAAGGAAAATTTGAAATTCATAATTATTCTGTTATTTGAAATCCCATTACAGTTTACATATCTGTATCTATACATGTGATCTCATATAATCTTTATAGTATCAGTTTTACAGTAAACAATGTGATCTTTCTCCCTCAAGCTTTATTGCCAACTTAATGGGAAATGCACTTATTTTGATGACCAAAAATTTCCCCCCAAAATTGGATGCAAATTTGTCCAGTGGAGTATCATATTCTGACTCTATAGTTGACTCAACTTAAGGATTTTGATTTATTTTATTCCTACTGACTTCAATTTGACATGGTTGATAGCCCATTTTTATGCCAACTATCACCAGGAAAACAAAAAGAATGGTAAAAATCATTAATCATGGCACTTTGTTGTTCATGTTCCAAACTGAGAGCAAAAGTTATGCAAATAGAATCTGTCCTATTTCTCTGAATATAATCAACAGTAACGATTTTAAATGACTGTTTAAAGAATTTTAAGAAAGAATTTCAGTAAGTTTTATCTTTGACTTTTTAGGATTAAACTTTAGCAGTGTTTAGAGCTGATCTTATTTTTTTTCTTCTCCAGTTGTTGCATTTCTTTTTGTAGCTCTATTAAGTGATGGAGTGCAACAAAAATGCTTTACCGGTATTGTTGAAATTGATGTCAAGATGGCTGATTGGCATTTTCAAACTAAAGAAAACTTAATCATGCTTACGTTTGGCTCAATTTGTCATTTTTCTGCACATAAATCTGAAGCAGATATCTGTATACTGCTACTGTGTGGAATATGCAAGATTTAGTCCAGTAAACACTTGAAATGTGATATCTTGACATTTACTAACAAGAATCACTGTTTAAAACCGTCTCAGTTTATTTGGGATTATATTAATTTAGAGCGTTCAAATATTATCTCAGTTTGGTTATTGTATTTATGCTGGTTCATATAGGGGAGTGTGAGGGGGTGAGTAATAAAAGAAATTGTACTTTTTGTTCTTTCAAAATACTGAGAAAATATAGTCTTGTATTAAGAAACATTTAATATAAAACCACTGGATAATTAGGAGGGATATGTGGCAGTAAAGATATTTTAGCTCTTACATTTTTTATCACATTGAGGCAATTTTTTTTCTTTTCCACTTTTATTATTAACCTTTTTATAGAAAATTGGCTTACCAAGAATTTATGAATTAATAAGTCTATTATAATGATGAATGATAATTACCATTTAAATCCTAACTCATTCATCAGCTTGTTCACTGCATGTCAGGTGACACAAGACTGTATGATTACTTCTCTGGTTAGTATTTTTCAACTGATTGTTATACTTCCCTGAACTTTAGATCCTCATACCATATTTTTAAAAGTATGATAAAATACAGTTAAGTAGTTTGACGAAGAAATTACCAGCCATGCTATAAATAACAGAAGGAGAAGTGACTTCAACGTTTTTAGAAGATTGTTCTTAGGTTCAAGTGACAAATGTAGAGTACCCAGTTGGGTCAAATGAAAAGTTCACATACAGACAGTTTCAAGAGCTGCCGGATTGGTAATATTATAGTAGCTAAACTAGTCACCATTCAATGTCAAAGTGGAAATTTTTGGCTTTCAATACATCAGAAGCCTTAGGGATATAAATCAGTAGTCTCTATGCTGCTCCCCACAGAGAGGCGCCTAGTCTTCAAAACCATGTGCATACTTGCCAACAGTTTAAACAGACACAATGGGATTAGATAGACCTAAGGGAACAGATGTGGGGCTGCTTGAAGTTTTCATTATGAGAATCAAAGCAGCAGAGAATTTCCACGTTTACTGACTGCATATGGTTTTCACTCACTGGGCGGTAGTCAATCAAGGTATTTTGAAATTACAAACATTTTGTTAAAATGTAAATTCTCCCCCCCCCCACTCTCTCTGACAATGCATGGACGTTTAAAGCATGTGAATATATGCTAGCTGTTCCACTTCAGGTTCAAATTAAACTTCTTGTGAGAATAGCACCGAAACTGAAAAGAAGATAGGATTTGGGATTCCTAGGTTGACTTTACCTCTTCCTCAAAGCCTCCTATAACAAGAAGGGATGTCTAGTGATATTATCAATTGTGTGCTCACCAAATAAGAATGTGTTAAGTTGAAGTCTGTAATTTCTGTACTAAAGATCAGAACTCTCTTAAAACACACATTTTTACAAGCCTAGCGATCATGCCAGACATTGAGAATCTTCCCCAAACTAGCTTCAGTTTAAATGCCTTCTTCAAAGGATTATTTTTAATCTATTTCCCTATATAAAACTTTCTGTAATCAAATTGAGTGTTTGTACATACTCTCCCACTTCAAAGCCATTCAAACCATAAATTTTAGAAAGAAAAGAAACTAAATAACATAATCTAAAGCAATGGTTCTCAAATTTTACTGTGCATCAGAATCACCTGGAGAGCTCACGAAAGGCTGAATTACTGAACGCACCCTCTAGAGATCCTGATATGGTAGGTCCAGGAGAGGCCTTGACAATGTGTATTTTTAATGAATTTCCAGGTTATCAGTTTCCTATTGCTTCTATAACAAATCACCACAAATTTAGTGGCTTAAAACAACACCAATTTGTTATCTTACAGTTTGGGAGGTCAGAAATTTGAAATTGGGTCTCAAAGGGCTAAAATCATTGTCGGCAGAATTGCTTGGGGATGCAGGGGTCCATTTCCTCACCTTTTCCAGCTCCTAGAAGCCACTTACATTCCTTGACTTATGGCCCCTTTCTCCATCTTCAAAGCCAGAGATGCTTCCAGCAGTGACCTCTTCGCTTTTCTGTGACTCCCACCTTCTGTCCTTACATACTTTCTCTGACTTGAATTCTTCCACCTCCTCTTATACGGATGCTTGTGATTACCCTGGGCCCACCTGGATAATCCAGGCTATTGTACTCATCTGAAGATTTTTAACTTAATTACACCTTCAAAGTCCCTTTTGCCATGTAAAATAACATTCATCAGCTCTGGGGATTAGGACATCTCTGGGGGGCCATTAGTCAGCTTATTATACCAGGTGGTACTAATACTGCCCACACTTTGAGAATCACTGAATTAAAAGATGGAATAACTGACCAGCAATATCTGTTTTACTACAAAATAGTCTGAGAATGACCAAATCAGTTCTGGCTAAATTTTATAATTCAGTGATGTTTCTTTTCTTTTCTTTTTTTTTTTAAGTGATATTTTTACTGAATCAGTGTAAGCCATAGTTCTCAAGTGTTGACTACTCATTAAAATCAACTGGGGAGTGTAAAAACAAACAGAAACAAAACCAAAAACAAAACAGCCTCAACTCCAGAGCCCAGACCACCCCCAGATCAATTAGCTCAGAATTATTAGGGAAGTCATAAGTATTTTTTAAAGCTCCACCATTTATTCCATTGTGCATCAAGTTTGAGATCTAATGACATACGTAGACCAGAAACTTGAAAGGGCCCAGACATAGGATTCCCAAAGTTGGTTATAATCGTTGTGAAATGTCTGTGAATTAAAGGATTCAAGAAACAAAGTTCTTCATTTTGAAACAAAATAATAGCTAACCATACCACACTTAGGGTGAAAAATATCCTCCTACCGTATCTTACTTGTAATTCCACATTTAGCCTGCGTTAGCCTATGGGATAAGCATAGCAGGTAGTGTTATTTTTGCCTCTTCTTTTAAAGAGGAGAACAATAAAGTTTATAGAGATGCACTGCCCAGTCAACAAATCACTTAATTCAAATTTCACCTCAAGTCTTTTGCCTTCAAAGTTTTTCTACTACAATATAATACTGCTACCAAAAAAAAAAAAAAAAAAAAACCTCAAAAAATTATTCTAGGTGGTGCAAACTTGAATAACATCAGGTGCATAAAAGAATTGAGAGTGACAGTATAAGACAGTAGAGCGTGATGGGGAAAGTGGAGAGGCAGAGACCACAAGCCATACATAAAGACAGACAAGTTTACGTTTTTAAAACACCAAGGCCAAACAAAACACACGTCCAAGCCAGATTCATACCACCTGCTTCTAGTTTGCTACTTCTGATATACAAGTTTTCCACTTAAATGGCAGTTTCCCAGCTCTTTACTTTTCAGTGATTTATTAATGTTTTCCACACATAGCCTTTGCGGTATAATTGACAGTAATTGCCTCCTTAACTTTGCTCCTTCTTTTTCCTTCCTAAATTCACAGATTTGGTCCACATGAACACAGTGTTATCGGAACGGTGTCAGCTCTCCAACAGCAGCCAGTCATGGCAATGCTGCCACAAAGCTTGCGTTTCCAGCATTGAATTCATTTTTTAAAACTAGAAGTTCATAGAGTATTTCGTTTGCCAGGCCTCAAACTAGTACCAGACCTAATGTGTTTCTTCTTTCCACTACACATATTTACTCAAGGAATTTAGTGCGCCTGACTAGAATCATTTTTCCATACATATTATAGCAACAGTGGGCTCTTCAGTACCAACTAAATGAAGCTTGAAAACTGTTATATGAAAGCCAAGTATTACAGAGGTGGAACTCAACGGCAGGCCTAACTTTTCTAACGTGGCTGTGGAAATCAGCCTCAGTTGTTTGTAGTTACAATATGCGCTGGAATACGAGAGCAGGGTTTACTATGTCTACCTGCAGATTTAGCCAAATGTCCAGAAAAAAAAAAAGAGGTTTACAGCCTCCACAATGAGGAGGTTTCTCTAACTATCCATAGATTTTTTTAATGTATTATTTTATTCAGAAAGTATGTGTAACGCTTACCTTGTGCTCAGTACTATACAGTTCCTGCTTTCCTTTTTTTTTTTTTTTTCAATATCTACTCAGGTTAGCAGAGAAGGAAGAAAGTAAAATATCTCAAGTCACATCGGAGGAAACCGCTAGCAAGAATCTTTACTTGTAGTAGCAGGATCTTTACATGTAGTGGCATAAAACTCACGTCTTCACATTCTCCATAGAAGTGGGGTATCTTCTGAATTCTGGCTATGAGCAATGTATCAAAAAAAATTATAACGGCAAACAGAAGTTGTGTCTAGACACAAGAAGGGCACAAAAGGAAGCACTTTGAGGTCTCATGTTGCGAAGACAGTTGGGTGATTGGTAATTCTTCTTTGGAAGCTGCTCTGAGCCTTCTGTGACTGCATCATATACATCTCCTCCAAGACCAGCCTTCCTGCAACACCTTTATTTTGTCTCTCCCCCATGCCATGAAGGGCAAAAGCTTTAGGGCTTCCCAATTGCCAACTCCACCATTTAATCTCCCTGTTTGAGTGATGAGGTAGTCTCTGTAATCTGTTTCCACTGCACTTACACAAACTTTTCCTTGCTATTCCTCAACATGTTCTGTTGATTTTAAACCAATTATGTTCCAGCCAGTCTCCAATTCTACAAATGAATTAGGCTCCATCCTCTCTCTACTTTCACTCCCGTGATCCCTTGGGATCACGCTATACCATCACTTCCTCCAAACTCTATACAACTGGCATGTAGAATGAAGACATTGATCTAACTTATTTCTGAAGTCCCACAACATTAAAATCCACAATTCAGAACTTATTAGAAACTTGTTTCAGTTTTATATGGGTCCCCAACTCCTGAAAATCAGGGAGCTTTTCTTCTTTTCTACTCTTCATGTATATCCTTTCCATACAGCAAGGCACAGAGCACATCACAGATGCTCATGTATATTATTGTTTAATTTATGAGCCTTTTATTATACACATACAACCTTAGAATTCTCAATTATGTACACATAACTCACTGCTCAATATTCAAATTTCCAACATCTCCATTACTATGCACTGTTATTCCCTAGAGTTCTTACTCATCCTCACAATTTGTAACCCTTTAAAATAGCTTCCTTTTTCCAGGATAGAAAATGGTTAATCCCTTAACCCTGTGATTCTATTATTTTATCTTTAAATGCCTTGATGTTCACTTTAGATGTACTGATGTACTGATGGATGTACTGATGATTCTCATTCCTTTTAATTTAGGTTCTACCTTGATGCCAGGGTTAACTTTCTAAAACGGGTACCTAATTGTACTATGTCTCTCATATTGAACCCCCTTCACTGCTGTAACCATATCTCCCACAACTTCCAAAGTTATACTACATGCTTCAGAGATAAAGAACTTCCAGCAGTTGCCCATGCCATGCTCTGTCATGCCTCTGGGCCTTTACACATGCTGCAGACTTTTCCGAAATGCCCTTGGCCCTGTGATTTGTCTGATAGACTCTGGAGTCAGTCCTTGACATCTCCAAGCAGAGAGCATCTCTCTTTCCTCTATATTCTTTGGTCCTTGGACATATTTCACATCTTTTGCTTATCAAAACTGCAGTACAGTTATTTGTGTACACATCCAGCTACTGTCGCATACTATCAGTTCTCTGTGACAGACAAGGCTACCCTTAATCAGAATCAAAAGCCAGTGGAGAAAGATTTTTCTCTACAGATTGAAAGCAGAAAAAATGGTTTAGTTAGTGGGAAAGACGCAGAAAAATCTGATATCCATGAGTATCCTGTAAAAATATGATATTAAAATGGACAGGAAATGGAACTACTTTATTTGGCTTATGTTAAGAATGTGAGAAAAATTGGAAAACAAATGGGGGTTTGAGAATGATGAAGATTAAGGACTTTGCTGTTAAATAGAAACAGACAGACAGGGCTCTTGGCTCAGAATAGCAGCCAGCCCTCATTAGAGAAGTTTAGACCCTGCCAATGAGGGCTGGATGGTAGCCTGCTTCCCTGAAAACTATTTGCTTATTTAAGGGATTTAGGTCCAGTGCACCCAAGACCTGAAAATATCAGTTCAGAGAAAACTTCTAAGTTATTCCTCAAAACAATCCAAAGTTTTAGAGTTCGTCCAGCAAACAAACACAGGATGAAATATGAGTGGCAGTAATGACTGAAAGGAACAGATGTTGTCATAAGACACATATATTTACTCTATGCATATTGACAGAGTATCCAGAGTGTGCCAGGTCCTGTGTGAGGCGACCAGGATGAGTTTACAAAGATGCCACCAACTGAGAACCTTCCTTCAATAAACTCTCAGTCTAATGGGAGAGACATACGCAAACAACCAATTTCCCTACAGTGGAATATATAAATAAGTTAGAGTGGCACCAAAAAAAGAGGAAAGTCAACGGGCCCAGGAGCAGACATGTGCTGAGACGGGAGTGTGGTATGGGGACAGTGTGTTACGGAAGGTTTTGAATTATCAGTGAGCTGGAAACCGGGGGTGAGTTTTAAAAATGCAATGGTTAATGAGGCCCTTAGATTTTAACAGAATTTATAATTACACGCTTACTTTTTTACTGTTTTAAATATTCTCAAACTCTTCTCTAATTTGCGGGCCCTAACTCAATTTGAATTTTAAAAAAGAGAGAGAGAAAGAGACAGTCCTTAAGGAAACCAAGTGTAAACCACGTATAGAAGAGGGAAATAGAAGTCTTCAATTATGTAACTTATCTACAGAGAATAAACATGGTGAATTTATGCACTGAAAAAATGTTGTGTGCTTCACTCTTATTCTCTGTTTCAGGATGTGGGTATAACAGAGCAGCGTTTTTGTTTGTTTGTTTTGTTGTTTTAGCGTCTATTTGTATTTGTGAATGACACAGTAGCCAAGTATTGCCAGAGTAAGTAGTTCCCTGAGGAAAAAACAATAGAGAGCTTCCTAAGTCTGCTAAAAGTTAGAAACTGGCAAAGCACATGACCAGCAGTAAAGCAAACAGATTAAACATTTTGGGCATCTATGGTAATTCAAATATTCATTCATAAATTTCCATTTAATGCAACAATGCTTTGATTGTAGAGAGTTAACAGAGATTTATGCCTGAACTAGCTGATACACATAAAGTGTAGTTCAACGAATACTGTTTACTGATGATGATGATTCCTGCTGCCACCAACTGCTGATCCATTCTGTAGACTACAAATTTTAATTTCCAGAGCTGTCAATCTTACACGTTTTATCAACAGTCATATAGACAACCTTGAGCACCAAAAAAACTCTTTTTCATTCCATGACATTTTTTTCATTTATCTAGACTTTATTACCATGGCATATAGTGTTTTACCTCACTTGCAGAATAAACACGATGGTGGGAGAAAGAGAAATTAACGTATGTGGAAAACTGCCTTTTTTTTTTTTTTTTTTTTTTTTTGGCGGTACGCGGCCCTCTCACTGTTGTGGTTTCTCCCGTTGCGGAGCACAGGCTGCGGACGCGCAGGCTCAGCGGCCATGGCTCACAGGCCCAGCCGCTCCGCGGCATGTGGGATCTTTCCCGGACCGGGGCACGAACCCGCGTCCCCTGCATCGGCAGGCGGACTCTCAACCACTGCGCCACCAGGGAAGCCCCAAAAACTGCCATTTTAAAGGAAGAAATATTGATGCTTATTGGATAAGCTTCCCTTTACTACCTGGGGGACCCTGGTCCATATTGATATAAAACCTGGAATCAATAGGAGGAAGGTTTAGGAAGGAATATGGCTCTTTGGTCTTAAAGAAAAAAAAATGGAACCAGAAAATATCTGCAAAGGAAACTTGCTACTAATAACTTTTATGCTTTCCCTTTTGCTGTATCATATCTACCATAGGTTTAACAGCTCATAAACTGAAGTCAACTTTCTGAATGATCATTTAATTCCTGAAAAGTAACCATAAACTAAGGGGGAAAAATACTGAGATATTAATCCTGGCAGCAGGCAGCAATTCTAGGCCCAAAAGCTTAATGGGGCTGAGCTGAATGGGACATAACAAGATGACTATCCTAACAAAATACAGTCCGTGTTCTCTGATGGATGAGGAATGTTCTTTCCCCGTTCGTGTTTGAACATGGGAGAACATAAATGCCAGTTAAACTGAGTAATGTTGCATAACTAAATTACAGGGGTTTTGTTCAGTTCTCCAGCAGAGGATAAAAATCCTCAAACCTGGAAGTATTGTTTTAATCAAGGGTCTGAATAAGCAATCCCTCATAGTTCTGCAATACTTAATAGACATATTTTCTTTAGAATCTTCACCCCTATAAAACTACATTAATAAAAGCTATATACACATGGAAGTTATATAAAGAAAATGGGCATATATTTGGCTTTTTGAGGTGTACTTTTAATTTTATGAAATAGTTTTCAAAAGGAGGAAAGGAATTAATTTGCATTTTGATTTTAAACAATTACTTCTAAATTTTGTAAATGTGGATATTTAACTTTGCTACTTGACCTGTGTAACACTTGTTTTTTCAATGGAGCTAAACAATTTATATGATGTATGATATAGCCTTGGAGAGCTTTTATTTGTTTTATTGGGTAATTTGTATTCAGTATGGAGGAGGTGATCTAAAGCTCTGCATTGAGTGATTGCACAGGAGGCGCAGGCGCATGGAAAATTCTACACTTTATTTCATCTGGGTGAATCTACCATGACCCGGAAGGCTCACCTACAGATAAGATGGTTTGGCCTCAATAACACTTTGAATCTTTACACTCTCTGGAGTTTTGCACACTCCTTTAAACACAGGTCTTTGTCATTAATGAGAGGCACATGAGTGGATCCCTGAATGGCACTTTGGAGAGTGGTGGGACAAGTTTTTAACAAGCTCACCCTTCTGGCTATAACATGAAAGGGAACCCTGTGTTTAAGGTAGGGTGGGAATACAAGGCAGAGGTAATTTGCACTGCTGAAGAAATAATGATTAGTGCCACATTGCTTTCCACGTGGTAGGTGGAGGAGAGCAGAGAGTGCTCATGTTTAGGAAATCACTGTTTATTTTTCTTACTGATAATGTATTAAGTTTGGGGGAACTTTTGAAAATCTGAAACATTTCCCCAGCTGATCCTGTTAAGGCGCTTCAAAAAGAAATATCAACAGATTTTTCTCTTGCTTGTATTGAGACTGCCTATTTTAGAAGAGCTTTGATGCTATTATGCTGACAGATTATCTGTCTGACTTGACACCCAAAGACACCCTCCCTACAAATAGAAGGAGTAAGCGTGAGGTAGGAGTGCGGTGGGAAGAGGGGGGTAGGAGGCCAAGACACAAACTACTCCATTCTGCCTCACATACACCACCTTGTTTTATTCTATATGGCAACTCTCTGTTTTCATATTTAAAACCTGAGACTCTGAGGTTAAATTACTCTTCCAATGCCACATAATTAGTAAGAGACAAAACTGGGGCTGAACTGAACAATGCTATTCTGCGGTTAAATTTTGGTACCTTTTCCATTACACTACACTGCCTGACTCCTACACGGCCACAAACCCTTCTAAATAGCACTTTGCTATTTTTGCTATAACTAGGATGAAATGTAACTTCAATATACATACAGAAACTACAAAGTCATCAAATATAAAGTGTAAAAAAGAATATTTTTAGGTATTTGATTAGAATACAAAGATTTACCATTCAAATTTATACTTGTTTTTATTGGAAGTTTTGCTTATTGCATGAAGGATTTTCAAGAATAGCTGGTCGTGATTTCCCATATAATCCAACTCATGTCATAGAAGCCATATTCATGTTTTCTTCTTTTCCCTTGAAAACTTAAGTAGACTACTACTGAAAGAAATAAATATGCTTATTGATAATTTAAAAGAGAAATATGGTTGGTCAATCAAACTGTCAAAAATGTTAAACTTCACAGATTGCTAAATAAATATAAATGAAAACAAAGTTGTAGGACTCCCCTTTCCCTTTATTTTAATCTCTCGTTGTCCCTGTAAATTTGTTCAGTGGAGTGAGCTCCTGCTCTGCCCACAGATGAAAAGGACAGACCCCAAACTACTGGTTGGAGGGGAAAAAAGGCAAGAAGTTACCAAAATACTCTCTGGTGCCGGCAAACGATTCAACCTTCATTAAAGCTTGACCTTTTCTTTCAGCAGCCTTTTTCACTGAGACCTACACCCAGGCTAGGCTTCTCTCTCCTGTAAAACCAAGCTCTACAGAAATACGTCTCTCTGCATCTGAGGACCTCCTTCACTTACCAGCCCAGGAAGATAGCCTCACCTCCAGGTTGTCTCTGATGAAGTGTGTACACCTGCCCAGGGCCTCTGGCCTAAATCCACCTTGTCTCACTCCCACGTGATCCTGTCTAGTTCCCATAACAAACACAGAGTGGGGCCACATCTTCTTCAATACCCAGCCGACTTCTCAAACTTGAGATTTCTCAGGAAGGAATCAGAGTCCAAATCATTGACTCCTCCAGTGGAACAGGACCCAATTCTGGGTTTTCCATCTGTGCTGTACAAACTTATTTTATAAGATTTAAAGGGAGGAGTAGGTACCCCAGTCCCACCTCACTTGGAAAATGTGTCCAATACACAGAAAACTAGCAGCTCCCTCCCCAAATCAAAATCCTTTTAACAATCTTTACTCCATCTACCCTCTTCACTTTTTTTTTTCTATGTGGTAAGAGACTTAGGAGTCATTTAACCATGTTTTGGCAACCTACTTTTTGCAACTCCTGCAGAATGATGTGACATATCTCACTGGCACTGCCCTAAATTTCTCCTTTGATATCATGTTATAAATATAATATTCCTTGCTTTTGAGACTGTAGTGAGATGTAGTTCTCAAAAATTATTGACATGAATTTAAATTGGCAAAACTCTTTGAAAAGTATTTTGGTAGTATGTTTCACGCAATTTCTAATGGCCAAATTCTTTGATTTTATAATTTCATTTCTGAAAATCCATTCTAAGTATACAATCTTGAATGCAAAAAAAAAACAAAAACAAAAAACTGCACATAAAAGCTATCTTTAAAAATATACCAGAAACAATCTAAATGGAAACAGTAAGTAGATGATTAAATAAGGTAATGGAAACCCATTATTATACAGATGGTAAAATATTCTTGAAGTTTATATAACAATATGAAAAAGCAATGGTAATTCAATGTAAAAGGCTGTAACTTCCACCTACAGTACAATAATAATCATGTTAAAGTGTTTTTAAAAGAATCCTTCAGATATCTCTGCATATACTTTTGAAAGTTCAGAAGGGTACCAAAGCATCAGCAGTGATTATCAATAGGTACGAAAGCATTAGCAGTGTTAGGAAATTAGGAAAGTATTCCCTCTCTCCTATTATTATGTATTTTTTAAATCTCATATACTGAGTACATATTTTGTTTAAAATGCTAAAAACAATAGTTAGAAAAAATATTAATAGCATTAAAATTGAAAATAATAACCATGATATCATCTTGGATTATATAATCTAAAATATTTATTCCTTTTTTTTCTTTACATCAAATATGATCCTATATCTTATAGACTTTGCATCTTCTCTTTTCTGGGCTCGTGGTCACTACTGTAATTCATGTCCCCTTACATCTTACACCTCAACGATTGTACCAGATTCTTAATTGGCCTCCCTGACTTGAGGCATTTCTCTGACCTCAGTTCAAATCCCTTCTTGTACTGTGACTTACAGGCAGATTACTTCCCACAGCTGAGCATCAGATTAACTCACCTGTGATAATAAACTTCTACAACTTCGTAAGGAGTATATAAAAAGGGATAGTATATATGAAGTACTTGGCACATAGTAATGTCAATAAATAGCAGCTCTCATTATTATAATTTCAATTGTGTCATTCTTTTGTACTTTTAATGCTGCTACGTCGTGAACTTTTAAATACAGATTCTCCACACAACCATTTAAGACCCTACACAATATGATCTCAAACACCTTTTCCACTTTATTTCACATAATTCTACCCTCAGCTGCAACCAAGATGAAGCTGTTTCTGTTTCCTGGACTCGCCCCTTTGTTCCTTGCCATGGGCTCCATCACTTAGTTCATTCCCACAGTTACATTTATCCCTCCGCCCTCTGTTCCTTCCTGCCTGTGTCCCATCTTTCTGAAATGCCTTATCTTATCTGAAAACTTTCTGGACCCCACAGTCAAATCAGATTAGTATCTTTTCTGAAATTCCATAATACTAATATCCTTAATGACATGTAACTTTCAGTTCAACATCCTGGTTGGATAACTGATATTCAGGGCTTAACTTAAGCAGGAACCTCCTCAGAGAGGCTGTGTCTGACTACCCAATATAAAGTAGGCCTTAGGCCACTGTCCCATTTCCTAATATTTCTAGTTACTTAGTTCTTCCCCCTTCCTTTTTCAACCACTCTCCCAATAGGTTTTTTACTTTCTAAGAAAAACTATTTTCCTTAACAGCTGCTAGTACTGTGACTTTTAAACAATAAATGCCCAACAGATGTATAAAGTTGTATTACAATCTGAAAAATTTATCACTACACTAGACAGGGTAAGGAAGATCCTGACTTGAAAATTGTTACTCAAATCTTTCAGTTATCCCCTTCACATCAACATACACACAGAGATCATTCACACACTCAAATGCACTCACACACATCCATTCATACAGGATCATACACACATACACACACCTCTGGGTTCTTAGTCCCTGCCATCATTTACATAACGTTCAGTGAGCAGGCATAGCAGACACCAATTATAGGAAACCTTGGAAATGCTCTACCTGGAGATCCCAGTGGAAGCCATGATCTGTTGTATTCGGGATGCACAGAAATGACAATGGGAAGAGAGGAAGAAAAAATAGTGATATGAAATGTTAAGGGTAAACCTTGGGGAACAATAACTCATTCAGTGTAGTTCACTTGATAGTACAGTTTAGTAAAGTCTGACAAAAAAATTCAAATCAGTGAAAAGTTAGAAAAAAATTGAAATTCAAAATATGAAGGAAAGCAATCATGCAGATCTACAAAACCACAGCTTTCTTCAGCAGCAATTTTGTTGTTCATTTTAGATTTCTAGGAAACATAGTTTGGCGTTTTTAATATTCTCTTTGAGAGAGAGGGAGAGAAAGAAAACAGTGTAATTTAAAAACTAACCATAAAGCAAAGAAATAATTGTGTAATGTCTTTTAAAAATTAATCAAGGGACTTCCCTGGTGGCGCAGTGGATAAGACTCTGTGCTCCCAATGCAGGGGGCCTGGGCTCAATCCCTGGTCAGGGAACTAGCTCCCACATGCATGCCACAGCTAAGAGTTCACATGCCACAACTAAGGAGCCAGAGAGCTGCAACTAAGGAGCCCGTCTGCCGCACCTAAGGAGTCCATGTGCTGCAACTAAGGAGCCTGTGAGCTGCAACTAAGCAGCCCTGGAGTCACAACTAAGGAGCCCGCCTGCCACAACTAAGACCTAGTGCAAATAAATAAATAAATAAATGTTTTAAAAAATAATAAAAATTAACCAAAAATAAATTGGGAAAAAAGAAAGAAATTGTCTTCTACAGTTACAGTATTCTACTCCCAAATCTTTTCACAAATGCTTCTGAGTAAATGATGATTTTCAGTCTTTCCTGGCTCCTCAGCACAGCCCCTTGGCATTCTCAGAAAATGTGAACATCTGTTATCTCTTTCCTCTATCTTCACCCTCTGCTGCCCTTTGGACTTTTCCCATCAGCATTTAAACATGTTCAATATTTCCCATTATAATCAAATTCTTTCTCCTGACTCATTTATCTTCTCACTTCCAATTTCTCTCTCTTTCTCACTTACCACAAAATTCTTACAAAATCATTTATACCTGCTGCCTTCATTGTTCTCATTCACTCCCTTCCCAACTTTCTTTAACTTGAAAAACATTATTTAGTATTTCTACAATAACCTCTGTGGTAGGCTAAATAATATCCCCCCCACCTGCCCACAAGATGTTCACATCCTAATCCTGGGATTCTGTGAATATGTTACCTTAGCTGGCCAAAGGGACTTTGCCAATGTGATTAAATAAAGTATTTTAAGATTAGGAGAGTAGCCTGCATTATCCAGGCGGGCCGAATGCTGCATCACAAGTGGCCTTTTAAGAGGAAGGCAGAGGGAGAAACTACTACAGGTCAGTAACAGGAGATAGGATGATGTAAGCAAGAGGTTGGAGTGATTTGAGAAACTGTCATGAGTCAAGAAATGTAGCCAGTCTCTAGATGCTACAAAAGGCAAGGAAACATATTTACCCCCCAAAAAAACTTTCAGAAAGAATCAGGCCCTCTGATACCTTCATTTTAACCCAGTGAAACTTATTTCGAATTTCTAGTCTCCAGAATTAAAAAAGAATAAATTCGTGTTGCTCTAAGCCACCGTGTTTGGTAATTTTGTGCCAGAAATAAGAAAATACAGCCCCATGCATTAAGTCAAATACTGGACAATTTTCAGTCTTCCTTCCATTTGACTTGTAAGTTAGCAACCTCAGATCCTGACATACCACTGGTTTCTTGGCAGATCTTTGGCTCAGCCTTCTCAGATATTAACCCATAATGTCTAAATATACTTAGGAAAACTGTCTTCTCTCATTATATTTTTTTGCTATTTAACAGCTTATAGAGGTATAAATGAAATACAATAAATTGCACATATTAAAAATATGAAATTTGTTAAGTTTTGACATGCACACACCCATGAAACCACCACCACAATCAAGACAGTAAACATATAATATATATATCCCAAAAGTTTCCTCTTACCCCTTTGTTCTCACAGATTTATGCTGCATTTGTCTTGCTTTCTGATGTATTCTAGGCACATATCAGAGACAGGCACATAGTGGCACTCAAAATATGTTTGATAAATTAATTAATAAACAGAGCATTATGTAAGAAGGAAACACCAGAAACAATGCAAATGTTCTTGTGATTGCAAATTTTATAAAATACTGCAAAACTATGCACCAATGAAAAGTACACTTTATGAGAACAATAAATTGTATTTGAATAATTTAAGTGGAAAAGCAAGAATCAAAAGGATCTATAAAATATTATTCTGACCATATATATTTGCATACATCTAGCTAAGAAGGATAATAGGCATTGACACAAAAACTTTAGCAGTGGAGAAATGACTGGTGATTTTAATTTTCTTTTTTGTGCTTCTCTGAAACTTTCAAAGACCATGTGTCATAATATGTTGAATAGGACCTTTCCTTAGTCTTGGAATTTTGGCTAAAGCCCCATACTGAGGACAACAAGTAGTATTTCCATGTTCCAAACAGAACAGCCAAAAAGCTTTCAGACACCTTATGCTTGAGTTTTCTAAGAGGGAGTCAAACTGGTTTTTTGCTATCATTGCCACAATTGCATCCAGCTTACAAAACAGAATTCATAATTTTGTTGAAGAGGAAAGTTGGCAGAAAGTGTGGCATTTCCACACCATTTCACATCCAGGGGAAAGGCAGGGGATGCCATTCCTTTAAGTGATTTTTCTGCTCCCAAAAGAAACACTCTTAGAAATTAATGCTGACAACAAGAAGGGGAAACTGGCATTACCCTGGCTGGATGCTTGCTAAGCTTCATTTGTTCACAGGCCCACCCATGCTGCCACCTAAGTGGAATACAGTAAAAAGTCCTTAGGAGCTTCAACTTATATTCTTTGAAATTTGGGAGCTTCTGTCCCAGAGTCTTCTCAAGGCAAGAGTTTGACTACACAGAGGGCAGCAAGAGTCAGCCCACCCGCTCTGGGTATAATACACAAAAGATGTACTAGTTTCCTACATAGCAAGTAGATACTGAAGAAAGTTAACCAAGTCAAGCCACCCTGAGGGCTTCCTGCCATGGGAGGGGGACACCAACATTAAGAAGTAGTGAGATGAACCTATGTGAGCCGGAGCGGAGATGTCGCCTAGAGAACTATGCAGTATAGAAGTTCCATGGGAACAGAGAACCCATCTGTGTTCCATGGAAAGAAAAGAATTTGAGCATGTGACACACTCAGAGACACTGAAGTCTAAAAGTCCTCCTACCTTAACTCTGCAAGACTCAGAAGATAATAGATGGGGATGAGTGGATGGAGACAGGAAACTGAATGAAATAATAGACTATGCCTCCCTTCTGTGTGGCAGGGCTAATGAGCCAGACTTGAGTCTTAAGAATGAGAGAAAACTTGAACTGTGTGTGAATTGAATTTGTTACATTTAATTGAACTGAACATACTTAGAGGTGACATTGAGGCTTAACTGCCAAGCTAAGACTGCTCTTATAGTTAAGAGAAATCCATGATATCTGTTCAAGGTGTGACTCATTAGTGCAGAAAGGGAATTTAACAGCATGGTCAAAGGGATTTACTGGAGAACATTAAATTCATTTCTTGTTTGAATCACCACTGAGTTTAGCCCATTCTGTTATCCGATTATACCTACGTTATACCTGTGTTATTTTTAATCATTAAAAAATGAGCACCAACTCTCAGAAACCTAGCTAAAAGCATTCCAAGGGATAATGATGCAGGATTACATGGGTAAAAGTGTTATATCAATATACTTGAATAGAACATTGATACTCATTACTGTCTCCCACCAGATGGAATTTATTGCTCTTATTTAGTTCTCGCAACAAGTTTTATGATTTTTAACCTCTGTTACTAACTCATAAACTATTATAGCTAAGAAAACAGCTCTAACTCATCTTTTTATTCTGAGGCTTCCACACTGATCCTTATTGAGACATACTAACCATTCAATATTTTCTTCCTAACGTCTTTCGGTGGATCTACTCTGACATATAGAAATTGCAAGCTATAGAGAGCTATATATTAGCATGTATAGACACTCATATATTAGAATTATTCATAAAGGAATTTATCAATATATGAATTCAGTATAGTAACAAATAAAGCAATTAATATCTACCCTTAAAACTAGGTAATTCAGAGGGCTTCCCTGGTGGCGCAGTGGTTAAGAATCTGCCTGCCAATGCAGGGGACACGGGCTCGGGCCCTGGTCCGGGAAGATCCCACATGCCACGGAGCAACTAAGCCCACGCGCCACAACTACTGAGCCTGTGCTCTAGAGCCCGCGAACCACAACTACTGAAGCCCGAGAGCCTAGAGCCCGTGCTCCACAGCAAAGAGAAGCCACCGCAATGAGAAGACCATACACCACAACAAAGAGTAGCCCCTGCTTGTCGCAACTAGAGAAAGCCCGTGCACAGCAATGAAGACCCAACGCAGCCAAAAATAAATAAATAAATAAATTCATTTTTAAAAAACCCAGCTATTCCTTTGTATACAAACATGTAAAGTTCTTCTTATTAAAAAAAAAAACTAGGTAATTCAGTAATGTCCCTTTCTATTCCTACTAGTGCTTCTCCAGTTCTCTCACTGATTTATCAGTGATAAAGTCTATATTTTATATTTCAATGATTCCACTTCAGTTTATACAGGACAGCTGTTTATATTTATTAAATATTCAAATAAAGACAAGTAGTCTTAGAAACTACCAGTCCAAGAGAATATATTATTAACTTTATTGTTAATTTGGGGGTAAGTAACACTGAAATATTTCATGTATTTGTAAGTCATTTTGTCTAAAGATAAGTGAATATACATACATTAATTTGAAAATGTAACACACTGGATGCAAAATAAAATTTAAAATGTATTGACTATATGGCCTCAGTAGTGGGAGATGGAGACAAGATTGTTAAAATTTCCTCTCTCTGTACAAATGCCAAGTTCTTTAAGCCCCACTCCCTGTTAGCATCATGCTCAGGATATCTCATCCAGCTAGATTTCTTAAATTCTATAATTATACCAGCAGTGGAGAAGCTAAAGAATGGATTGAGCTAACTGAGAAAGGGACTCCTCTATTCTCCATCAGTCCTAAGTCCCACAAAAAGCTTCCCCAAATAAATATACAATCTATATGAAATAAATATGCAGTCTAAGTGAAAAGTGTGCTTGTTACCAAACTTAATAAGAAAGAAACTACTTGTAAGCCACACCCATATTGAATTCTGGAGTCATCATTGTTAACCAGTTTCCACTTGCTCATCATTCACCTCTCATTACTGAATAAGTCTCTTATTTTCCTATAAGGCTATCATGAAAGCACAAGGGAGATAGATAGATAGGTAGATAGATAGATAGAAAGATAGATAGATAGATAGATAGATAGATAGATAGATAGATAGATAGATAGATAGAGGTAGATGGGTAGGTAGATAGGTTGGTAGTAGACAGACTAATTGATTTTTTTCCTCCAGAGTATAAGGATCTGGACTGATTTTTGGAGAGAGAAGTACAAGTTTGGAAAGACTAAAATGGTCTGCTTCCAGAGAGAGTTGTGAAACTGAAAAAGGAAATGTTGGATTGTAGAAATAATGGAAATCTGTGCTCTGCTTCTTTTTTCCTTGGAATGCCTGAAAGGTTCAAAGACCATGGATATGGGAAGCTCATGTCTGCTTGAAGAATGAAGTATGATTGCTGAGGACTTGGAGACAGTAGAAGATTTCTGAAGGTCAAGGTGTATAAGAATCACCAGAATGATGGCTTTGGAATAGACTGCATGGATAGGTCAATGGACACCTGAGCAGTGACCACAGTGAATAAAGGCTGGGGGGCTTTTCTCAAGTTTTCTAGGCAGCAGACTTCCAAGAATATGTATGACCCAAGAGAGGGAAAAGAACACCTCAAAGTACAACTGAGTTAAGAGGATAGGATCTCAAGATAAACTGTGTTGATTTCTATAATTAAAATGAGTGACAGTTATGCACACTTTAAGCACAAGGTTTTGCGATGCTCCTTTCTAGAATTACATAAGTTCAGTAGAAAGCAAATATTTTAGCACAAAACTTTTCCTGCTTTGAGGATTATTTTCTTAGGATGGAATCTTGAATTGGAAATAATAGGCAAACTTGTATAAATAACTAAGTATCTAATGTATACTGCTAGGTTATTTTCTAAAGCTTGTAGGAAGTATAATCTCTCTGTAAATATTGAATATTAATGGTCTTTGGAAATTGCTAACTTATTTTAAAAAGAGTATCTTATTACAACTTTCATCTATTTGTTTTCCTGAAATCAAATGGTTTATTTTTCTCAGTATCTATTTGTATTTACATGTTTGTGATATATCTGTTTACATCATTTGTTGTCGGGTTTTAGTGTTATTTTTTACCTGTTTCTGATAAACTTAATGGTATCTAAGATTTCTGTTAAATGTGGTTAATTCAGTTCTTTCAAAAGATAATGGGGGCTCCCCTGGTGGCTCAGTGGTTAAGAATCTGCCTGCCAATGCAGGGCACATGGGTTCGAGCCCTGGTCCAGGAAGATCCCACATGCTGCAGAGCAACTAAGCCCGCCTGCCACAACTACTGAGCCTGCAAGCCACAACTACTGAAGCTCACGCTCCTAGAGCTCGTGCTCTGCAACAAGAGAAGCCACCGCAATGAGAAGTCTGCGCGCCACAATGAAGAGCAACCTCCGCTCGCTGCAACTAGAGAAGGCCCACACGCAGCAATGAAGACCTGATGTAGCCAAAAAATAAATAAATTTATTTAAAAAATAGATATTCAGCGAGTTTTTTTTAGCAGTAGTCACATAAGTTCAATCAATAAAGAAGCTTCATCCATTCATCTATTTTGTTCAGCAAGTCACTGGCCAACCCTAATCCTGAAACAAACAAGGACCCAGTCTCAAGATACTTATTGGAGAGAATACTTTGATAATTACCATAAAAGCAACCAAGGTTACATGCAATAGTTTGTATCAATCTGCTTGGGCTGCCATAACAAAATACCATAGACTGGGTGGCTTAAGCAGCAGAAAGTTCTTAGAGTTCTGGAAATTTGGGTTGCAGAAGGCCACCTTCTCCCTATATGCTCACACGGCCTTTCCTACATGTCTTCTCAGAGAGAGAGAGCACTCTGGTGTCTCATCTTCTAAGAACATAGTCCTGTTAGATCAGGGTCCTACCCTGATGACCCTCATTTAACCTTTATTACTTCCTTACTCCAAATACAGCCACACTGCGGGGTGGGGGGTAAGATTTCAACATATGAATTTTAAGGAGACACAGACATTCATGACATAGTTTCTTACAGATACTAGGGATGGTAAGAAAAACAGGAAACATGCTCATTTACTCATACATTTGAGTCTTAAATGTTGAATAGGACTGTGTAAGGTAGAGAAAGGAAAGTCATACATAGTAGAAATGGGATATGGTTCCTTAGGTAATGCCTTGTTTTTGCTTCCTCATTGCTCAGTGGCAGATTTTTCAAAACCTACTTTCTGAGTAGTGCCTTCATAGTCTGGAGCTATGGATATATATCCCACTCTGTCCTCATCGCCCCCTCACTAAAATCCTCAGAGAAACAGAAGAGAAGGTAAGGGGAATCCAGCTAATGTTCTGTGTTTCAAAGTTGGTGGTATCTGTAGTGACTCCAAGAAAACCCTTCCACTCTCATTCCGCTAGCTACTGGTCTCATAATAATGGATCTTACACAGTGGTTAGGTTCTAAAGTCAACACATAAGCTAAATGTGCATATGATGGGACCACGAAAGTCAAAACGCCAGCCGTATGGCTTACGTCTATATCAATCAACAACGTTTACCCTGTACTTGGATGACATTCTCAAAAAAAAATGTAAATATCTATATTTAGCTAGCCTAATAAGATCATTTCCACTGTTAGCTATTAAAATATGCATGTAAATTATAAACATAATCTCTAAGACTCAGGTTTGTAGTAGTTTCTTACAGTACACTAGGGGACATTATTAAGTATCATTTGGTCACTATCATTTGACAAAGAGAGAACCACAGCATCCATATATTAATGAAATGAAGGACAAGAGATAAAAATCTAAGAATCACATTTGAGTGCTAAGTACCAAGCAGTATTTTCAGTGCCTTACCAGGAGGCATCTCACGTTATCCTCAAAACAACCTCATGAAGTCAGTACATTATTCCATCCATTTCACATCTAACGTATAGAGAGGTTAACTAATTTACCCAAGCTCACACGAAGGGCTGGCCTCATAATCTGACTCCGGAGCTTCTGGCCCTTCTATGCTACAAAGACCGGCTTATCAGTAAGGTAGAGAAATAATTTAATTAAAGCAAAATTTTACCTGTGATAAAATAATTACTCCTTTTGACTTCTACAGTTTCATCTTCCAATTTCTCAAAGTCCATCATAAGAAAATTTCTTATAACTAGTAGATGACCAAAGGAAAAAAAATGCCATGCTCCATGTCTATGGTCTATTTAAGAATATAAAGAAAGAATGAAAGTCTAGCAGCAAAGGAGAAAGACAATTATTTTTACATATTATTAAGAATCAGCCTTGTATTTCCCTCGTGTGAGGAGTGTCCTAAAGACCTGCCGTGTCAACCATGTTAAGTGTGGCTTGAAGAGATTAAGGGCACTGAAGGGCATCTGGTTCACTGTTATTTCCTTCTCCTTGCAACCTCGCATCGCTATACATCTGTTTTGTTGATTCAGAAGAGCACTTGAAATGCCTTACAGTTGATTTTGACAAGTGCTACAATTTGATAGAGGAAGATAATTCTTGCTGAGATGATTTTCAAAGTACAGAAATTATACTTTTGAGCAGATAGTACCTTTCTTTATGCTCAGAATTTCATTTAATATACAGCATACTTAAGTTGGTAATCATATTTCCCTTTCTCTGAAAGAAGTGACGGCTGCCTTTGATCTCATATATTAAAGCACTACACATTAAATCTTATTCTTGATTCTGATCATTTTCTTTGTTGCAGATAAAGCATGTCTGCCAAATTTAAAGATATCAGATTTACAAAATGCTATATGAATATGAAGTGGTATTATTAATTAAATGAGTCTCCTGATCACGTGACTGAGCTGATTGATGAGTTCCCAGGACGTACTTTTTCTGCACGCCTCTAAATCCACTAAACTGAGAATTAATCAGTAGCGCCTTAAAGACCACAGACTTATTATTGATAGAATAATCACTTTAAAGAAGTAAAATATATGGGTGTAATTTCAATTTATATTTTAAAGTATTCTGTTATCACATAGACCTTCCCATTAGTTTAATTATAAAAGAATATTTTAATATTTGAAATTTGAGAGAATTATTGATGAAGAATTAGGATTGGTTTGCTTTGTTTCAACTAATGCTATGCCAAAGGTGGACAAAATTTTAAATATCATCAAGGTTTAAGGCGTATCTAATGCCCATTCAAGATTCTAACTTAGTTTACAGGAAACTGAATGGTTCACCGCTTTGGGATCTCAGCCCTGTTTGCAAGGTTCATCTCATAATATCTTCAGTAATTAAAGCCTTTATCATTGATGTGAGAGAAACTAAAGTCTGATCCATACTCCTACATTAAAAAATCATTCCTAGGCATTTGATTCATCTTTGTATAATTCTGCACATCATATACAAAAATAAATGGAAATACATAATACTGGATGGGTTTCACAGTTACAATGAACACTGCTGGTGTCAGTACTTTGATGCAATTAAACAGCACCTCTGAGTTCTTATCCTGCTACCTGGGTCTGCTGTTGTCAGTGTGGTTCCTCCTGATTCCCTAATTGGCAACCTAAATTCTAGAGCCAACAAATAATCCTTAACAGAATTTATGAAGTGGGTTTTCTCAGTCCAACATACATTATTAAATAATCCTTGCTCTTGTTATATGGATAGGAAGAAAGCCTTCAGTTTGTACCTTTTTTCTACCATTTTCCAACTAAAGAACATTGAGAAAATTCTTCACTTGTTTAAGTCACAGATTCCAAATCAACACACTGTCCTGGACTTATTGCTGTCCACAAGGGATTTATGAGAAAATAATTAATGTAAAATAAATTATTTAATGTAAAATAAAATAATTAATACAATAATTAATGTAGAACAAGTATTAAAATAATTAATGTAAAACTTTAACACAGTGCTTGGTACACAAGAAATTTTCAACAACTGAAAACTGTGTTTAATGCTCTTTTCATCATCAATGCCATTTTCCTAGTTACTATGCTATGCTTGGTTTATTGTAATAAAAATAATATCTTAATGTTTCATTCTTCATTTTCCAATCACTTCAGTTCTTTTGCACAACACTATTTATCATAAAATACTGCTTTCACTTTGTTGCTCCCCTATTGAAAGTAGACTATAGCTCTTAAATAAAATCCTAGAGCTCAAAACTTTCTATTACCTGGCTCAAAAATTTTTATAGCCAAACTTCTGTTATTCCCCTATATAACCTGTTCTCTATCCTAACTGGATGACCTTTTGATTATCTATTTCATCTCACATTTTCATACTGTGCGGCCTTTCACTTATATAGAGGTAAATAAGTTAATCATGTGACAGCAACATCTTTTACATGATAAAATTTTAGCTTGTTCTTGGACTCATTTTGAATATACATACTGTTAAGTCTCAAATACTAGACAAATGGAGATAAGAACTATCAGAATTAATTTAATTTGTCACTAATGTGACAACTCATAAACGTATTTGATTTCTATCCATGTTATAGGCATTTATAGGCAAGTATTTCTGGAAAACCTGACCATGTTTCCTTATTTTGGTTAAGAGCAACTATTTAACTTCATATGACTTTCTCACTGATGGTTGACAATAGTTTACTTCTCAAAGCCATCATTATTTGTTCAATTTTAAGATAGATAGATATAGAGGTTACAGAAAAGTGGCTGAATATATGCTGACCAAAATCTACAGTTTCTAAATTTAATACTTGGATCAGTTCTTATTTTAGCTTATTTTACTGTGATCTGCCCTTTTGATTTAAAAAGGGAGAGATGTAGAGGGAGAAAAATGATTGACCCTGTCCCTCTGCAATACAGAAATGCATCTAAGAAAATACCTCATCCAAGCCAGAGAGAAGACAAGAAAATGATGTTGAATAGAATTATATAACCCCTCACCAAAGGCCTTTAAATTTTTTTTCTTTAATAGCTTTCTTCAGGTATAATTAACATGCTGTAAAGTTCATCTAAAGTGTACAATTCAATAAATGTTAGTAACTTTAGACAGTCATCAATCATAACCACAGTCTAGCTTAAGAACACTTCCATTATCCAAAACATTCTCTCACATGACCAACTGCGATCAATCCTCCCTCCACTCCTATCCCCAGTAAACCGCTAATCTGCATTCTGTATCTATAACATCACCTTTTCTAGAAATTTCATATAAATGTAATCATACAAATATGCACTCATCTAATTCTGGCTTTTTTCACTTAGCATAATATTACTGAGGATCATAATGTTGCTGCTTCTATCAGTAGGTGGTTCATTTTTATTACTAAGTAGTATGTCATTGTATAGATATATCACATTTTGTTTAGCTATTCACCAGTTGATGTCCATTTAGAGTGTTTCCAGTTTATGCCTAATAAAAATAAAGCTGCTATGAACATACAAATGCAAGTCTTTGTGTGGACATATGTTTTCATTCCTCTTGGGTAAATACACAGGAGTAGAATTGTTAGGTCCTATAATAAATACATGTTTAACTTTGTATGAAACTATCAAACTCTTTCCAAATTTATGTCTCATTTTACTTTCTTACCAATAATGTTTGAGGATCCAGTTTCTCTGTATCTTCAACAACAATATTGTCTGTCTCTTGGATGGCAGCTATTCCAGTGGGTATGTAGTGTTATCTTGTGTTGTAATTTGCGTTTCCCTATTCAGTAACAACGTGGAGCATCTTTTCATTTGTTTATTCCCCATGCATATATCATCTTGGGTATTTATTCACATCTTTTGCCCAATTTTTATTGGATTGTTTGTCTTTTTATTAAGTCACAAAGTTCTTCATATATTCTGGATACAGTACTTAACAGATATATGATTTGCAGATATTTTCTCAGTATGTGAAAATATTGTCTGTTCCTTTTATTAATGACCATCTTTGAAGGCAAGTGTTTAAAATCTGATGAAATCCACAGTGTATATGTATTTTTTCTTTTATGGGCCATGGGGTGGAATGTTCTATCAAGATGTTGACAGTGTTGTTTAATTCTTCTATATTCTTAATAGTTTTCTGTTTAGTCATGCTAACAATTACCAAGAAGTGAGTATGAGAAGGGACAAATAAACAACTATAATCGTTGTTTATTTGTCCCTTAAATTACATAAGTTTTTGTTTTATGCTTTTTACAAAACATATAAGGTATATATATATTTCATAAGGTGTGTGTATATATATATATATTATATCTTCTTGATATATTGACCTTTTTATCATTATGAAACACTTATCTTTGTCTCCTGTAATATTTCTTATATTAAAATCTATTTTTATCCAATATTAGTATGGCCACTCCCATTGTCTTACAGTTATCGTTTATACCATATATCTTTTTCCATACTTTCAATTTCAACTTATTTGTGT
Source organism: Stenella coeruleoalba (assembly GCF_951394435.1). NCBI lineage: Eukaryota > Metazoa > Chordata > Mammalia > Artiodactyla > Delphinidae > Stenella > Stenella coeruleoalba. The sequence goes on from NC_137155.1 coordinate 71,512,443, forward strand.
TTGAAAATAAACTGTGTTTTGTAGACAGCCAACAGCTGGATCTTGCTTTTCATACAGTATGACAATCTCTGACATTTGGTTCTTTATTTAGCTTTTATTTTGAAAGAAATTTTTACTAAGTATCGGATTCCAGGTTGACCTTTTTTATTCCTTCAGTACTTTAAAAAATGTCACTCTATTGTTCTTTCAGCTTCTATTTTCTGACAAGAAGTCTGATATAATTCTTCTCTTTTTATATGTTGTATCATTTTTACTCTGTCAGCCTTTGTAATTTCCTTTCTATCTCTTGTTTTTAGCAGCTGAATATGATGTGCCTAAATAGATGTGTGTGTGTGTGAGTGTGTGTGTGTGTTCATGTGTTCTTGTGTGTGTGTATGATCATATTCAACCTGCTAGAGGTGCTCAAGTTTTTTGGGTATGTGGCTTGATATCTTTCATTATTTGGGGGAAATTTCTAGCCATTGTCTATTCAAGGATTTTTTTCTACTTTGAGCTTTCTCTTCTTCTCCCTCTCTCTGTCTTAAACATTTTGCTCTGTTCAAGAGAAGTTTCTTGGTGGAGAGTGGGGTTTTGTTCCTTTCCTGTAGCAGTAGATAATCCTTTCTCATTGGCTGCAGTACTGAAGGGAACATTCTCTAGTGTCTTGTCCTGCTCCCAATCTTTCCCATTAACACCTAGTGGAGGTCTTGGAAAAGAGTTTGTGAGTTTGCACAAAACCCCTTGTGTCTAGGGTTCACAAGGGTTTTATATTATCACGCTAGCCACACTCTGTCTTTAGAAATTTGGTAACAATTTAACTGATTTCTTCTTAACCATTTGTATGGCCGTCAGCACAGTTCTTCTAATACCCTGGCAAAGGTAAGATCATCTGTGCATCCTCTCTCTTCTTAAAAGAGCATATTCATCCTTGGACTTCTGGCTACTCTGTTTCCCTGTCATTCAGATCTCTAATGGATTAAAAAAAGTTATACTTTGTAGTTTATGTAGCTTTTTCTCATTGTTGGGGATTGATGTGACATTCCTTCCTGCTTACTAGATCCTAAGAAGAAGCAGGACTTCCCAGGTGGTGCAGTAGTTAAGAATCCACCTGCCAATGCAGGGGACATGAGTCCGATCCCTGGACCGGGAAGATCCCATATGCCGCAGAGCAACTAAACCCGTGCACCACAACTACTGAGCCTGTGCTCTAGAGCCTGCAAGCCACAACTACTGAGCCCGCATGCCACAACTACTGAAGCCTGCGCCTAGAGCCCGTGCTCCGCAACAAGAGAAGCCACTGCAATGAGAAGCCCATGCACCGCAACCAAGAGTAGCCCCTGCTCCCTGCAACTAGAGAAAGCCTGTGCAGCAACAAAGACCCAACACAGCCATAAATAAATTAATTTATTTAAAAAAAAAAAAAGAAGCAGAACTTCTAACATGTGCTTGTAGTAGAGCCTTCCCATTAGAAGACTGCTCCTTGGTGTAAGACCAATCACATACATACTCCATTATTTCTTTTAAATTTTGAAGAGATGGAGATCAGTTACACTAATTTTGAAAGTACGAGATCTGAGGTCAGGGTCTGTTGGCAGCTGTGTTTCTCAGTGAATAAAGAAAGCAGATAATGTGAAAAAGAGGCTCACATAAAGAGAGAAACAGAGATACTGAGAGCATGGATGACAGTCCAGAACTTGGATTAATTTGTGGCTGGTGCCAGCTGATCAGAGTTTTCTTTTTCTAAATCCTGGAATAGTTCGTAATTGTACTAGACCAGATCTATATCTTTTGCCTGGCATGCAGGAGTCATTGTTATTTGGCCTCAGCCTACCTTTCTAAGTTCATCTCTCATCACTTCTTTTTATGCATCTTAATGTGTAGTTTATCAAACAGGCCATATTGGATTGTTACTGTTCTTGTGGCCTTCTAGATGGATTCTTTGCTTCCACCCTTGCTTTCTGAATATATTCTTATCACAGCAGCCAGGGAGAAGCTTTTCAATCCTAAACTAAACTTGTCACTCCTATGGTACAATAGCTTCCCATTACACTCAGAGCAAAAGGCAAAGTTTGAACAATCACCTATAAGGCCCTACATGATATGACTCCTTCTGGCCCACCTTACTCCATGTTTCCATTTTCATTCTTGTTCATTCCATTTCAATGATAGTGTTTTTGTTATTCCTTAAATGTACCTGAAGCCATTCGTGGCGTAGAGACTTTGCACTTACTATTATCTCTTCCTATGAACCCCATAACCACCAGCGCGTGTGCACACACAGACACACACACACACCCCATAACTGTATGGCTTGCTTCCTCCCTTCCTTCAGGTATCTACTCTAACATCACCTCATGAGTTATACTTACTCCATCCAAATGCTCTACTTAAAAATATCATTTTTTTCTCACGCAAACAGCACACAGTAATCTCTCTTTCCCTTTCATGTTTTCCTTTTCTCCATAGTACTTCTCCTCATATTTTATTAGTTTATTTGCTTATTCTATGTCTCCCCCACTAGATAATAAGCTCGATGAAATTAGAGAATTTTTTTACCATATTATTCCCATTATACCTCCAGAGAACTAAAACAGTTCCTACTCCATAGTAGATATGCAATAAATATTTGCCAAATGAATGAATGATATTTCATACTTCTAATCTTTCCAACTTAACACATGTAATTCCCTCTGGATAAATGCTTTCTCATTGTCTATTGGACAAGTTGTAATTCATATTTAATGATTCAAATTAACCATATTCTCCTCCTCGCAATATAAATTGCCCTCTTTAATACAGTTTATTATTTTCTATTTTATTTAGCCACCATATCATGAATATCTCTTATTATAACTACCCACCATCAAAATTAATTACACAACTATCTTTCCAGAAATTGTCTTTTTCATCATTGTAATTCCAGCAATTGTCTTTTTCATCATTGTATTTCCAGCAACTCGGCACAGGGGCTTAGGAATTGTTTGTTGAATTTGGTGAGTGAACTGAACTCATTATCTTTTCTCCCAAATCTGCTTTCACGGAAACCAAGATATTTTTCAGTCAGACTAATAAGAAACTTGAACTCTTTCCTGTAGTCCACCCCAAATCCTGTTTGGTAGCTGTCTTGTTGATAACTCTCTATGTCAAGGCTTCATCGATATGTCAGTTTTGGATGCACACTTTTTCTAAGTTGTGTGTAAAAGATGGTAACTGAACTTTAGTCAAATCACACTTGACAGTGAAGATTTTCTTCAGAAAAGGCACTGTAAATTATTGGAGCTTGTCAACACCTGACTGTTGCTATGTTTTCTGATTAACTCACATTTATGTCATCCATTTTTAAACTGTGCTTCAGAACATTTTAAAAATGCTTATTATATCTTCCCTGCTCCTAGCCATCCTTAGGTAGTAAATGCCTATATAATAGCCATTAAACAGTTTGCAAGGAAAATAATCTTTACAGAAAATTAGTATTTTACCCATGTGATCTGGTTCAGGTCAACATAATGTGATGGAAGTATTACGTGCCTCTCATTAAAGACAAAGACCTTTGTCCTTAACTTTTTCTTCTCCCTTCTTACTCACTAGAAATAGAAATCTGGAGGATCCAAGGAAGCAATAATGTAAGCATAGCAGACTGGCTCACCAGCTTGGGTCAATGGATGGTTCCTCGGAAAAGAGCTGCCTACATGCCTCGGACTCTTATAGACAAGAGAAAAAAACCCCAAAAAACAAAAAAAACAAACTTCAATCTTATCTGAACCAGTGCATTAGGGTTTTGTTGTTGTTACAGCAACATGGCCTGTACACTAACTTATCATATGAAGATGTAGCGAAAGTCTTCACCAGCTTCCTACTTGTCACAGGATAAAGGCTAAAATCCCTCACCTGGTCCACAAAGCCCTGTGTGGTGTGGTTCCTGCCTGTTTCTCAAGCCTTATCTTGAGACGCTCTCCTTGTTCCCGCCCTGTTCTAGCCTTAAAAAACTTTCCATCAGTGTCCTGCATATCACAGGGTCTTTCCATGTGCTTTTTCCTCTTCTTGGAAGGTTCTCTCTTCCACTCAACAAATTTCCCCTTGTGCATCCATACGTATCATTCATATCTTAGCTCAAGTTTAATGTTCTCATGAAAATGTCCCCTGAACCCACAGTCTAGGTTACATTCTTTTGTTTTAACTTTAAGAGTATCCCACTTCTGTCCTTCAGAGCACTTATCTCTGTAATTTTGTGTGGTCACTCAAACAATGATCCTCTGTTAGGCTGTACGCTACATGACAGCCAAGACTACGCTTGCTTTAGCTCATCGCTATAACCCCAGACCTAGCACAATACCTGGCTTCCATCAGGAGTGCACTAAATAAGTTAAATGAATGAACAGGAGCTTATTAATGATGCCTTTCTACACAAGATACTTTCCACTGCTAATTCACTACATACTAATGGTCCCCATCCTCTCCCACACTCTCACTGCCCATACTCTGATCACTGCTCCATAATATTTCCCAATAAAAATAGTGAATGTTGACAACAGATACAGAATTGGATTTTGCCACATTATCGGTAGGTAAATCAGGAGACTAGAAGTGACCTTTCCAAAATTAATATACAAAATGAAAGTTTTAGAACAAACATGGGAAAGTCACTGAAAAAAACTGAGCCAGTTGCCATATCTCCATTGCAAAATACTTTAATGGCAACTTATGAAAGATTAACCTCTCTCATGTATGTATAGATACAGATTTTATCAGTCCCTTGATATTACAATTTTACTAGGCATAAGCATTGACTAAGTCAATCAGTAATTTACCCAATTAAGATTTTACTTTCTCCTAGAAAATATATTTAAAATTTAAGAACCAATCCTAATATGCATTGACTTTGCTGTCTTCTAGAAATCTAAGAAATACTGTATCTCATGTATCTAGTCTTTTTTTAGAACTTTATTACACATCATTTTTATATAGGCAATGAGGGAAGGACAAGCAAAGTAACACATGCATAGCTAAGAATGTCTATCTGTAAGCCACCAACCTGAATTTTTTCACAGTGCATTTATATTCTCATGCATCAAAAAACTTTAGTGTTTCTTTTTTAAAAATAATTTCAAAACATTAGTTTGAGTGAAGTATATTTTGCTAACTGATAAATCAACTGGCTCTAAAGGGCACGGAAAAAAGCAGAGGCACACAATTTGTAAGTACAGTTTCCATTCAATATTTCCTCTGTTGTTAGCAATATATAATACCAACATTTCTGTGGTTAAATGTTGTTTTATTTGTTTTGATTCCACTGAGGATTGAAATAAAATTGGTTTTCCACAAGTAATTGACATGAAGAATAAATCAGGAGGAGGAATTTTCTAAGATCTTTTTTGTGTCTCAGAATGGATACCTTCTGGGACTCCAACAGAATAGTAAATGCTTTAGTTTGGGCTCAGAGAAATTTGCCTGTGGCTAGTGTGAGAAGAAAGAGATACGAACAGCCCTTTATAAAGCTGTGAGAGACATGCAACTTCTTCCACACATTTGGTTGTATTTGTGTCCCTAACGAGCATATTTACCACAAAAGTCACTGGAATTTGGCAAAACTCTCTTCTTTTTTACTACTAGTAGACATCAGTTGGCATCTGCCAACATTGTTCTCAAAGTTTTTAGTTTTATTTTTAAATTCTTATATTCCGGGATTAGGAGTGTATGGTATGTACTAAAAACAATATTGAGTTAAAATTTACACAAAATTATCAATAATAATAATTATTATTAATGGATAAATTAGTATTATTCCTTTATAGGTTTCTTTTAAAGTACAGTTAATTAGGTTAATTAAAATATTTATTTTGATTATAAATTTTATTAAGTAAAAATTTTGAGTGAGAGTCTTTGATAGGAAATGCAAGGTCTGTACAATTACCTTACATGCAAAATGCAAGAACTAAAAGATACTCTGAGGCTATCTTACACAAAATTATTCCAATAAACTTGGAAATATAGAGTAGATAAATTCTTGGAAAAATAAAACTTGCTGTATTGATTTAGGGAAAGTAGAAAACCTTAATAACCTTGTAATAAAAAAATTAGAGATACTGAATTCATAGTTTAAGATCCTCTTCCCTCTCCTTCCCCTGATACACACACACAGAGGTCTAACATAACAAAACGTAGATGCTTCTCTATTTCCACATCACCCCCTGCAAAAAGAAAACACTCCTTTTAAATTTTTTATTAAGACTTCATTTTTTAGAGTAGTTTTAGGCTGAAGCAAAACTGAAGGGAAGATCCTGCCCTAAATATCCTCTATGCTCTCCTATTCATCCTCCCCAGCCTGTGGCAACCACTGATCTTTTTACTGACTCCACAGTTTTGCCTTTTCCAGAATGTCATATAGATGGAATCATACAGTTAGCCTTTTCAGATTGGCTTCATTCACCTAGTGATATGCATTTACACTTCCTCCATGTCTTTTCATGGCTTGATACCTCATTTCTTTTTAGTGCTGAACACTATTCCATTGTTTGGATGTACCACAGTTTATTTATCTAGGCACCTACTGAAGGTCATCTTGGTTACTTCCAAGTTTTGGCAATTACTAATAAAGCTACTATAAACATTCATATGCAAGTCTTTGTGTGGACATAAGTTTTCATCTCCTTTGGGGAAATACCAAGCAGTGCTAGATCATATGGCAAAAGTACGTTTAGTTATAGAAGAAACCACCAAATTATCTTCAAAAAGTCGATGCACTATTTTGCATTCCCAACAATAAATGGGTGTTCCAATTGCTCTATGTCCTCTCCAGTACTTGGTGTTGTCAGTGTTCCATATGTGGGGCATTCTAATAGGTGTTTAATGGTACCTCATCATTGTTTTAATTTGCATTTTCCTAAAGACATATGATGTGGAGCATCTTTTCATATACTTATTTGCTATCCGTACATCTTCTTTGGTGATAATGTCTTTGGTGTTAATGTCTTCTGGTCCATTTTTTAGTAGGTTGTTTTCTTATTGTTGAGTTTTAACAGTTCTTTGTCATTTTAGATAACAGTCTTTTTATCAGATGTGTCTTTGGCAAATATTTTCTTGCAATCTATAGCTTGTCTTCTCATTCTCTTGATACTGTCTTTTGCAAAGCAGAAGTTTTAAGTTTTAATGAAATCCAGCTTAACAATTTTTCTTTCACAGATCATGCCTTTGACGTTGTATCTAAAAAGTCATTACCATACCCAAGGTTATGCAGGTTTTCTATTTACATGTTATGGCTATTCTGGGTGAAACACTCTTTTCATGAAGCTTGCATTATTTAGATAGTCAAATTAATCAAGGATAATACAAGTTAGGAAAGCTATAGGCCTGTCCCACTCATGAACACAGGTGAGAAATTCCTAAACAAAATACTACCAAATTAATTTGAATAATGTACAAAAAGGATAATATGACCCATTTGAGTTCAATTCAAAAGTAGAAAGTAGTTAATCTATAGATTAACACATAAAAAAAATTATATGATACCTCAAACTCTATCAACAAATTCCACTACATACGAAACTTGATATATGGCACAGGATAAAATGAACATCACCGTCTGGTGGTGAAAGGATGTGCCAGTCACAAAATTATATGGGGACAATCTGTGTGTGTGTGTGTGTGTGTTGTGTTGTATATAGTATCACTACCTCATGCACACATCAAAATACCAAAGTCAAATACAAATGGATTAAAACCTTCTATAAATCCACATGGGAACATCTTTATGTCTTTGGGATAGACAAGCATTTATTAAACATGACCCTAAACACAAACCACAGAGTATGACTATAAACTCCACAAGAGTTTAAAATAAACATGATAAAACAGGAAAAATACAAATTGCACACTGATAAAGGATCAGTATTGCTAAAATGTAAATAACTCTGAAAATCAATAAGAAGCAGACAAATAATCATATAGAGAAATGGGCAAAAAATATGAACAGACATTCCACATTGAGAAAACACAGCATTATCAACATATGAAAAGCTGCTCAACTTAATTACTGATAAGTAATGGTAAGTGAAAATTCAAACTATAGGAAAATAATACTGTATATCCATTCAAGTGGCAAAATTAAGAAGTCTGATGATCCCAGAGTTGGCAAAGATGTAAAGCAAAAGAAGCCTCATCCAGTCCTGGTGAAAATGCAAATTGGTATATTCACTTTGGGAAAGTTTGTAGCACCTACAAAGATTAACATGCACATACATCATGGCCTAGCAATTCTACTTTTATGTATATGTGTGGACTGTGTGAATAGCTGGATTGTAGTCTTTCCTTCAGCATCAGTGATGGGGGAAGTTTTGACCCTTATTCAAATCCCTTGCAACACTAACACAAGGAATATATAAAAGTAACAGGGTCCAGGGTGAAAAACTGTCCTGATGACATTGCTACGTACTAAGCAAAGCACGTGGTCATTGAGATTAGACAACTGACATGCAGCTGCACAAAAGGATGAAACAGTCACATATCACTTAGGGGGTTACACGACTATCAAGGTATAAATGATGATGGGACTCAAATCTGATGGTTATCATGATCTTAAGTGGTCCACATACATTCAGCCTCATCTTCTCTAACTACATGTTCTCTTAGTACAAAGTGACTAACAGCATGGGAAGCAACTTCTGAAAGTAATGGGGTCTCTGCTATCCTGTTTCTATATATGCTTTGTTGGCTGTCTTTATCTTTTCTAAAATCTGCATAAATTTGATGATGGGTGAAACCTATTGGGTTTCATAGTTTGCTTGTCAATCTGAACCCCAAATTATTGTTCTTCAAGCAAAATGAGTGTTACAATACTCTACAGAAACTCTTATGTACACCAAAACACAGGTACAAAAATACTTCTAGTATCATTGTTTATAATATCAAAATAAAAATGGAAACAACCAAATATCCATCAATAGAAGAAATAATAAATAAACTGCAGTATACACATTCTTTGGGTACTATACAGCAGTGAAAATAAATGAAATATTATATGTATCAAAATTGATGAATCTCAGTAATATGATATTAAATGAAAGAAGGCACAAAGGAAGGCCAACTGTAAGAATACATTCATATTAAGACCCCAATCAAGCAAAGCTAAATGATTTGTTGTTTGAATGCAATTATCAGTGTCTTCATTTGGGTTCATAAGGAAACACACTCTGAGGAGAATACATGCAGAAAGTTTACCAGAAAGTCATTTTAGAAACAAAACCTGTAAGGAAGTAAGGGAAGCATGACTGGGGAGAAGGATTAGTTGAACTGCAATGCAGTTGGGGGAAATAAAGCATCAGTCCATTTTACAGGGAGCTGTAGACTTACGGTGGCCATGCTAAGTGGACTTAAATTGGTGGATTAAGTCTCTGTTCCCTACATGGGATAGTATGGACATTCGGTGCAGTCTTCCCTCCGGGTAAAAACTTGTGTGAGGCATCTTCCATCACCCAACAGTAATTCCCTAGAAAGCTTTCTGCAGCTGATATTCCCCACAGCTGGAGGAATTAGTGCCTAAGTCCTGAAGAGGGATCTGGCAGACACATCAGAGCATTTACTAAACTACAGGCTACCTCTTGTACCACTCAAACCCATTTGCTTTATATAGTAAGTTCATCCCATCTGGAAACCCCATCTCCAAGATTATGGTTGCTCTCTTTTCTGGGGAAACTTAAGACAACAGTTAGTGGGATGAAATATAGTCCCTGTCACTGGAAAGGGTCCCAAGGCTACAACTTGTACTTATTGTCTTTTTCCTCTACTACCCATTCTAGATCCCCCTCATTCTCAGCCAGCACTACTGCTGGTCTAGGTGACATACATGGTGGAGTGACCCAGACCCTCATCCCAAAAATTCTAGATTCTTTTCATAATGCTCTTCTCAGGCTGTGGCTGGTGCACTTGTCCATTTACCATCAAATTTAGACAGAAAAGTGGGTCTGTCGGTGGATCAACTGGGTGCCATGTGTATTCTTCTCTGCCTCTGTCATATAAGAGAAACCTTACATCTACCTACTGGGACACCACATTAAATAATGATTGCTGATTTAGGAATTATACTACATTCTTGAGGATGGATACCCATCTTTGCAGGTATCATCTATAAGACAATATCTTAGCTGCCCCTTCAAAGGTGGTACCATCACTCTATCAGATTGGCTGTATATAAAGGACCACTGAATGACGTGGTTACATGCTCACTGTTATACATTCTTTGTAATCCCTTACTCTAAGGAGATATTACGTGGAATCCTGTCAGTGGATCAAACACCTTGTGAGGCCTTATATAATGGGAGGTGACATTATAGGAAAGATAAACACATATGCAGAAGATATGTCAATTCCAGACTAAATAAACCCTGCCCCTTCCACGGTAGAAGTGTTCTAAGTGTTCTATTATAATCACTTGCTACAAAGAGGCTTGTTGATTTCCTTGAGGTCTCAATATTGTATTATTTTCTTGTTAATAGATTATACTTTAATAAGCACAAGAAACTATATCACCCTTGGTGAGTGTGATCCCCCACTCCTGACCCCAAGCTTATCCTCCACACCCACTTCTGTTGCTACTCCATTCTTGATCCCATTGCACAAGCACTGGGGAATACTGAAAATGACAGAGGCTGGCTAATGTGGACTGGCAAGTAATTTTGTCTACTTGCTTGTTTAGTCCTCTTACGTATGGATACTCTCTGGTGAGCATTAGCATGTGATGCCAAAATCTTTACACTTTATACACATTCCCAAAGATCCATCTCCAGGCTCTCTCCTAGTCCTCTATGTCCCAAAATTTCCTTTTTTTCTCCCTTTAGGCTACTGACCAACCAGCAAAGTCATTTGCCTCTGCTCATGAGTCCATGAATATTTTTTAATAGATCTTTATTGGAGTATAACTGCTTCACAATACTGTCTTAGTTTCTGTTGTACAACAAAGTGAATCAGCCATATGCATACATATGTCCCCATATTCCCTCCCTCTTGAGCCTCCCTCCCACACTCCCTACCCCATCCCTCTAGGTCATCGCAAAGCACCGAGCTGATCTCCCTGTGCTATGCAGCAGCTTCCCACTAGCTAACCATTTTACATTTGGTAGTGTATATATGTCGATGCTACTCTCACTTCGCCCCAGCTTCCCCCTCCCCTCCCATGTCCTCAAGTCCATTCTCTCTGTCTTTATTCCTGCCCCGCGACTAGGTTCATCAGTAACTTTTTTTTTTTTTTTAGATTCCATATATGTGTGTTAGCATATGGTATTCATCTTTCTCTTTCTGACTTACTCCACTCTATATGACAGGCTCTAGGTCCACCCACCTCACTACAAATAACTCAGTTTCATTTCTTTTTATGGCTGAGTAATATTCCATTTTATATATGTGCCATATCTTCTTTATCCATTGATCTGTCGATTAACATTTAGGTTGGCTCCATGTCCTGGCTATTGTAAATAGTGCTTCAATGAACACTGTGCACTACTGAGCATATACCATGAATACTTTTTTAAATCTCAAGTTACTTCTTTTTTTCCCACAAAGTGAATTACACAATTCTCCAACCAAAGCTCTGCCCAGTGATGACTTCTCATCAGCACTGTCTCCCAGTCCACCTGTGACTGGGGCTGAAGTCGAGCAGCAATCCATTCTCTACTTTGCATACACATTTATGAACCCAGCCTGGCCTTTTTCTGCCTCCATCAGCTGGTAATAAGGAACCTCCCTCCCCTATGCTGTCACGGATATGAACGGAGGAAGAAGCACTTGTGCAGAGGCGATGATGATGATATGGGTTTTTGGGCCACAGGCTCATTTAGCTTACTTGTGTGTTTTAGCCCCGCTTGTGCACAACCTCTAATGCATCACTACCAACTTAAAATGGATTACTTCTGGTCCTTATCGCTGTGTGTGTTTGAGAAAACTCCAGCTCATGTTGGACAGTTCAGGCTGCATGAACACTTGATACCCTATGGTTAACTGCTCCATCTCTACTATGGTCCGCTAGCATTCCAGACGTTCTTCTAATAGTTCATAGTTTTCTGATGCGGATGGCATGGTGCTGCTCCAGATCCTAGAGATCTACATTGTGATTCTCCTACTGTAACTTGCCATGAAGTCTACATGGTAACTTTTGTCACCGAAGATACCTCCAATAACACAAAGGCCATATGGTCCAAGCAGCAAGGCTTCTTGCACCACAGCCTGGATATGCTGCAGACCACTTTTCTGCTCTGGGCTCCATTCAAAGAAGGCAACCATCTGTGTCACCTAACACGTTGGCTGGAACAATATTCCACAAGTGTGGAATTTTATGCCTTCTGAACCTTCCGAAAAAAGCCTATCAAGCATTGTGCTTCCTTCCTAGCAATGAAAAATGCCATAATTTGTGCTTTATTAGGGGGGATGTCCTGCCATGCCCTACACCAGGGATCCCTAAACATCTCATCGATGTGGTAGATCCTTCTGTAAGGTTTACCTCCTAACCTTTCAAGCACATGTGCTTACCATGCATGGGCCTCCAACGTACTCGTGATTTCTTGATAGTCAGGTCTAATTAATATGATGCACTTCATATAGTTAACTAGTGTCTTTCTCTGTAGAATGTGAAGACAGTTCAGAACCCATCAGACTATTTTACAACAAAGGATGGAAGTCTTAACATAGCCTTGGGGAAAGATCATAAATGGCTACTACTATGGGCTGAATTTTGTCCTCCCAAAATCCATGTTTTGAAATCCTAACCCCCAAAGTGACTGTATTTGGAGTTGGGGCCTTTAAGGAGGTAACTAAAGTTAAACCAGGTCATAAGGATTCGGCTCTGATCCAATAGGACTGGTGTCCTTATAAGAAGAGAAAAAGACACCAGGGGTGTGCACACACAGAGGAAAAGCCATGTGAGGACACAGTGAAAAGCGTTAGGAAGAAAGGTGTCACCAGAAACTAACCCTACTGAAACCCTGATCTTGGTCTTCCAGCCCCCAGAACTGTGAAAAGATAAATTTCTGTTGTTTAAGTCATCCAGTCTGTGGTATTGTGTTATGGCAGCTGAGCAGACTAATACAGATACTATTTCTATCTCATTCTCTTTCCTGATGGTGATAAAGAAAAGAACACATTCACCAAATCAATGACTACATATCATGTATCTGAGGCTGTGTTAATCTACTCTAGGAAGAATACCACATACGGTATAGTACAGCAGCTACAACTGATGCAACAAAATACCACATGTGGCACAGCAGCTGCATTTGAGTTTACAGCCGTCTTTTTATCTGCCATGACCTGGCTGGTTATTGTAGGAGTCAGAGTGGTGCGTTAAATGCGGTATGATTACCACCACCCCTCTAAGTCTTAAGATGTGGCACTAATCTTTGCCACTCTCCAAAAATGCAATATACTTTTAATTTACTATTTTGGCCAAGGGGGTGATGTCTAGGATATAAAAGTATCCTCTTGGCATTTCCATTAGGATAGCTCTAACCCCACACATAAGCTAAAGACCCAACGTGAGGGTTCTGACAACTACCAAGTTATACATTTGGAGTTACACATTTGGAGAATTAGGAAATAAACATGAGGTGGGTTCATATACCTAGTAGACCCATTGTGAGTCAGATATATGACAGAGCTCCGTTTATTATCTGACCTACACATGCCCCCACTCCAGCAGGGGACCCATTATAATGCCTCAGATCGTTGGAAATCAATGTGTATTCAGACCCTGTGTCCAACAGTCCTCAAAATATCGTTTTCTTGTTTCCCCAGTGTACAATGACCTGAGTAAATGGCTCTGGATGCCCTGTGAAGAACTGAGAGAATCATTTCCATATACACTTGTCGTGGGTTACAGATTCCTTCCTTGTGGGACTCGGCTTCTTCAGTCAGTGGATTCTGGGTCTGAGCTCCAACTCAAGTCTGAAAATCAGCAAGAGCTTGTGCCTTTTCATTAAGGCAGGTTTTCAGCCTCCTGATCAGCTATCCTTGATTTCTCTCAGTTATATAAATTAAGCATCATTCTTGTTGGCTGTTCAACAACCTTGCCCCTAAGAGCACTGTGCTCTTTGCAGGGCATACTGCTCTGGTTACTACACCAACTTTGCTACACATCACAATAATTGCTCCCAGCTTCCTTCTAGTAGTAACTGCTTAATATCTCCACTGTTGTCAGGAAGTCCAGTTCTGTAACATCATCTCTATCATCAGCCCTGGCCTCCAGAGATCATCCACCAAAACTCTCTGTTTGAATTCTGTTACCCTGTCACAAGCACGTTCTTTATTGCTTTGGTAAATAAGTTGTTCTTTAAGCTCTCCTTTGAAATATAGCTGGCTGGGGGGTTTTCCAGCCTTACACATGATGTTTATCCACAATAAAAGTTAACTAAATAAAATTATTCCTGACACTAAATCTAATAAAAAATAAGCATTATGAGTC
>NC_137155.1:71531861-71574361 GCF_951394435.1 Stenella coeruleoalba
CTGGTGTTAAATATGATACTATTTGAAGCAACTCAGCACCCTCTCAAACTTGTCCCTAGGGATTCCAACTTCAAAGAGATTGTCTACACTAGCATGCAACAGCAGAATCTGCAAACTGCGGTTTGGTAAATTGGCTAAATCCTGCCACTGCAGTAGATCTACTCAACGACTGTGATCTGTAGATGGCTCTAGTCAGCTTTAACGAAGCAGATGAGGACTGATGAACACCAATCAAACAGCTATCATTATTTTTTGAAAACAGTAAATGCAGGAACGAGTCACACATGAGTATTCATTTGTTTAAAATATACAACTTATTATTAAAGGCAAGATAAAAATGTCTTTATTTGAATTCTTATGGGCTTACAAACACAGTTCTAAAAAGATTACCAGAACAACACATTTAAAGGATAGAAAGTACAGGAACACCTGTGTGTGATAAAATGCAGACTAAACTGGAAGTAGGAAGTAAAGCAAACATTGTCCAGTCAGGATTTGATGCAGGACATCCAAAAATCTTTTAGAGGGAAACTATCCTAGTACTGGAAATAGTAGTGACACACACTAAATTGCTCAAAGGGCATTATAACTTAGTTGTGCTGCTCCCAATAGACAAAACTTGCCGACTGACTACAAAGGATTTGTGTCTAACTCCATTCGCAGATGCCTTGGAAGTTATAGGAAAGAATGAGGCAAAAAAGAGATCTAAATGTCTATTTGGCAAAGCAGCAATGAGTTCATTCATTTTGCCCTGTATTCCTTCATTTCAGGCCAGGTCTATGTCTGAGTTGGGAAAAGTGGTAGAGCGCAGGCTTCTGGGGATGATCTTATAGAATGAGAAATCAACAGGTTAAAGAAACATGGCTTTTCTAACTCCTGTTTTATTGTGTTTTTTATGATTAAAATGTAGTCTGAGATTTTTGTTGTAGTTGCTGTTATATAATTGTATTTCCTTTCAGTTGTATTCAAAGGTATTTATTTGTAAGTCTGAAAAGGATATGGACTTATACTGAGGACAACCAAATAAAATAGGTTATAATTTCACCGTATGTAGAGTTCTGGTGAAATTTGAGTTCTTTTGCATTAAGATTCAGGTCTATATGTACTAGATTAACAGTTAACCATGTTTGGACTCGCCCATTTTGTCAAAGGGTAGAATTCAAATAAGAAAGTAAGTGTTCATAAATTGTGTTCAAATGGGACCAAATGTGCACCCAGAATATGATTAAAAAGGGCCTTTTGTGATGATACATAGACACAGAAAAAAATTAATACTGCATGCCCATGTGTTTTATTGGGTGAAATTCTGTAAGGTTGAGTTTCATAAAACAAATTTCCAGCCTGTTTGTTCAGCTGGCTTGCCCATCACATTTAACATTTCTCATTGCACTAGCACTTATTCTTTTACTTTTGGTTCAAATACTAAGACAATACACTATATTTTCCATCTATCTAAGCATTCCTAAAGCTGCATAAGAAAAATATGGGTTAAAATTAATTTCTTTGATCAGTTATTCATTTTTCATTGTTAGTACCTCCTTTAAAAATTGCATCCATTAATAAGTTATCTAGACATAATCATGTAGCTAGGTCCAAATAAACATAGGGCCTTAAGACAACTGTCAAGTTATACACAGAAAAAAAATTGTAAGAAAAAGAGAAGTGGAATATTTAGTATCTATTCTTGAAGCTCAACTTATAATTTATTGGGATTTTTTTTGACAAAATATATTTATTTCTTCTCTCTCTCTCTCGACACCACACGGCATGTGGGACCTTAGTTCCCCGACTAGGAATCGAACATGTACTCCTTGCAGTGGAAGCTCAGAGTCCTAACCACTGGACCACCAGGGAATTCCCTAAAGCTCAACTTACATATACTTTAAGTCTTTGACTCAATTCTCCTCAAAAGAAGTAAACTTTTTTTTTTTCCACTGAAGTTCAATAGTCTTTGTCAAAATTTTAACGTGTGAGCCCTTAATGACAGGTACCTTGAAGAAGGGGACTCTGTATGATTTATCTTCATGTTCCCCCATAGTGCCTCACATAGGTAGGGACTTGCTCAGTAAATAGTTACTTATTAAATCTTCTTCAGTGAGTAAATAAAGACAAAATTGTTTTAATGAAATGTCTGTTTAGCAATACATGTTCATTCCATGTAACAGTGTATGAATTAATTCCAAATAATGTCATGCCACAAAAGACAGACAGTGGTTGATGAATTAAAATTTTAAACATTAGCTCCTAAATACATGGAATGTAACTCAGTAGGCAGGCATACAGTAAGCGCCTATGAAAAGGCTGTTGGAGAGCTTAACAAAGGAGGGCTCCTCTTGGTCATCCAGAACTGAGGCAGCACACTGGTGGCTCAGGGGTCAGGGTGAGATTATAGAATGTTTTGTTTTAGCCTGCATTGTTTCAAAAACATCATGTGACTTGTTGCCAACATTTCCAAAAAACAGGGGTTCTGCATATAAATTTGCATTTCCAGGTTGTCTTGAAAAAGTGAAAGAACTGACCACCCTGGGCTCTCGTCTCTGCATGGTGTCATTTGTTGGAACTAAAACACTGCTGGATCCCTTAGTCAGGGCACATTCGCTCCTGTGCACCAAGATCCACACTTGGTGGCCTTCGTTTAGCTGCCTCACTGCTATAGTCCCTGGACTTGGTAACAGTTTTTCTAAGGCTTTTAAAAATTATTTTTAAAATATAATTCATCAGGCACTAACACTAATTACTAGCTGTGGTTGGCTGAATATTGGGCCCCCAAGATGCCCAAGTCCTAATCTCAGAACCTCTGAATATGTTACCTTATAAGGCAAAAGAGACTTTGCAGATGTGTTAAAATTAAAGGTTTTGATAGGAGATTGTCCAGGATTATCCAGGTGGGCTCCATCTAATCACATGACTCTTTAAAAATGGAACAGAAAAGGAGAGTAAGCAAGAGAAATGCAATTTGAGAAAGACTCAACCTGCCATTGCTGGCTTGAAGACGAAGGAAGGGCCCATGAGCCAAGGAATGCAGGCAGGCTCTGGAAGCTAGAAAAAGCAAGGAAACAGACTGTCCCTTAGAACCTCCAGAAGGAAAACAGCTCTGCCAACACCTTGATTTTAGCCCATGGAGACCCATTCCGGACTTCTGACCTCCAGATTATAATATGATAAATTTGTGTTGTCACTAAATTTGTGGTAATTTGTTACAGCAGTAAAAGAAAACAAATACAATATCTTACATATAATGTAAACCGTTGTTCAAGGTTATTGAAGCAGTACTTATAGGAACTTAAAGAGACGTTGACATGGTGGCTATAAATTAAATGGTGAAAATTCAAGTAGGCAAATATAACATATAGATGAATTTTATTTCTGATTCCAAGTCCTACTTCTACCTAATATGAAAATTTTAATCTAGTCACTTCTGGGTATAATCAGTAAAATTTTTATTTATTCTGTAAATTTAGGTTAAATATACAGTCATGTTTATATATTCTTTTATTCAACAAATACTTACTGAGAGCTCACTATGTGCTCTTGTTCTAGGCACTGGGGATAAAAAAGGTTGATAAGACAGCCAAAGTTTCTGACTTCTTAGAGCTGGTGTACTTGGAGATACAGCAAATACATATATAAACAGATAAATTATTAATTTAAAAGTTGTGCTAAATGTGAGGAGGAAAAATAAAGCTGAGAAAGGGAAAGAGAATAATGCAAGCTTCTATTTTTGATAGATGTGGAATAATTCAAAAGTATATTTGGTCTTTGTCCCTGGTTTCTGGCACAGAGCTCCTAAAACGCTTGGAATTTCCTGAGTGATAGGAGTGTCTTGTATTATTCACCATGAGCAACCTTCAGTCACACCTGAGTTCATATCAATAAGGCGACTTAGGATGGGGCCCCTAGGTAGCCTCAGGCTGGGGTGGGTCACCAGAAAGACCAAGTGGTTAGAGTCGGAACTTTCAGCACCCCTCCCTACCTTCAGGAAGGGGAAGGGGAGCTGGAGGTTGGGCTCTATAAAAACTCCTGAACGAAGAGGTTCAGAGAGCTTCCAGGTTGGGGAACATATCCACGTGCCAGGAGGGTAACACACCCCAGTTCCATGGGAACAGAAACTCCTGTGCTTGGGATCCTTCGGGACCTTGCCCGATATACATCTTCATCTGGCTGGTCATTTGTAGCTTTATAATAAAACAATAAACATAAGTGTCTTCCTGAGTTCTGTGAACTGTTCTAGCAAATTATCGAATCTAAGGAAGAGGGTCATGGGACCCAATTTATACCTGATCAGTCACAAGTGCAGGTGGCCTGGGATTGCAACTGGCATCTGAAGTGAAAGGCAGTCTTCTGGGATTGAGCCCTTCCACCTGAGGGTTCTGTGCTGACTCTGGATAGTTTGTGTCAGAATTGAACTGAATTGTTGGACATGTACTAGCTGGTTTCAGAGAACTGGAAAATGGATTATTGGTGTAAGAAAAGACACTACACACCTGGTGTCAGAGAAAAAAGTATCTCAAATAGGAGAGTCAGAACTTCTCTCTGAGGAGGTGACATCTGAGAAGAAGATTCTGGGGAAGAGCATTTTAGGGATCTTTGATCTTGTGTTTTATAAATGAAGTCCAATGGAACACTGGGGCCTCAAATCACATGTGATTATAACTTCTGCTGACATCCTTCTTCCCTAGGATGGATTCTTAACAGATACCCCAGGTCATGCCCAGTCTTGCCCTCACGAAGCCACGAAGTGACCTCTGAGACCTTCCACTCCAGCATACATGCTCATTCTACAGCATCCCCGGGCCATTCCACTTCCAGATAGCCAGCACGACCCAGCATAGAGGCTGCAATACCCTTTGGAAAGGCAGTGACCCATGAGAATGAGAGATGCCTGGCTTGACCATCCTGTCCTGGATCAGGCACTGCCTGTAACTCTTGATGCTGCCATCTCTCCTGGCCCTGTGATGGTCTGTACTCATGCATGATTATTTTCCCATGTTTGAAGGACTATGACATTAAATAGCAAATGAAGAAACACCATGACAAATTGAGTAAGGGCACAGAAAAAAAGGAAAAAGCTTTCTGTTTTAATATCTTAATGGCATTTTTTCCTACTTTTTGAACAAGAGGCCCTGCGTTTTCATTTTGCACTGGGCCCTGCAAATTATGTAGCCAATTCTAGTTAGAGTTGAAAAATATTCCTGTTTTGGAAATGCCAAGTTTGAGGTTCCAGTTAGGCATCTCCTTATAGATGTTGAGCAGGCACCTGGACACACAAGTCTGGAGATCACGAGAAAGTCAAAGACGGAGTCAAGAATGAGGAAGTCATCAGTGTATAGATGGTATTTTAAATCTTTCACCTGCCCTGATCATCCATCTGCCCATTGAAGAGATGCTTAATTCCACAGGGCATTAGTACCTGTGAGGGAGAGCTCCATTTTGGGACCTTGATCTGTCTCAGTTCCATTCTGTCATACCATGAAGTATTCTGCATGTCAACTCGTCTTTTAAGTGAGACTCATTTCCATTCTAAAACATACCGGAGTTAACAAATTTCTCATCATAAACCTTACTAATCACTGAACCTTTCCACTCAATTTACTTCTGCTTCCAAGGTCATTAAGATCAGCAAATCAGGCTCTTTTGGATACACTGACCCTCACTTGGCTCATATGGGCCCTCCTAGAAGATGTGGCTGATCTTTCAAGCCTATATGAGCCTATGGAAGCCTTAGAGCCAGAAACAGGGCATCACTCTGACCTAAGATCACTATTGGTCTCAACCAACTCTGGTAGAAGAAACCTTAGCTAGAGATCCTGGTAGTAAGTGTCACGCACTAGTCTTGTCTGCTCTGTGTTCTCCAACGTAAAGAAGGGTTCCTTCTTGTTACTATTCCCAAGGGATTGGGCTGGAGAATTAAACACTTTATCCACCACCCCCAAAACTCACACTGTCAAATCTACTCTCTTAATTAATCTTTGAGCTTCTATGACCTTTTGTGGTTTATGGTCTCGATAAAAAAAACCCTTTTTGCCCTTTTTTTTTTTTTTTTAGTACTTATTACCTGTTAACTGTTTCTACCACTTGGACTTCAGGGCATCTCTTCAAAACCCATATACCCAGGGAGCCGGGTGTCCCAACACAGGTCTAAATTACACAGAGGAATGGGACCAAACTTATGAACTAAAATAAAAAGAGCTTGGTGAGAAAAGAATGATTAGTTCTGCTCAGCATTTTCAAACCCTTGAGACCATCAGGTCCCATTTGACTGAATAACGATGAGCGCCCAGGGCGAAAAGCCTTACTCCATGGAGGTGCTCTCTCCAAGACTCTGCTCTGAGTGGTCTCTCACACACTGATCTACTTTGATGAGGTTTCCCCTAATGCCCAGTTTCCTTGCTGACCTCATAATGCTAACCTAATCCAAGATTTCTCTTCCCAATCAGTCCTATTTATTCTTATACACCTTTATCTTGCTAACCATGACTTGCTGGCCCAGACTTGCCACTCCCCGTTGATTAATTCTGGAATATAAAACTGTATGTAAGTTCTCTGCTCATATCATGCTGTACCAACACTTCATGGTTAGGTGTACTCTGCCCCTAGGTCTGGCACAAACTTCTCAACTTTCTATACTAGGCTGACTCCTCTATATCCTTTATGACTGAGTGCAATTGACTCATGTATATACTTTATGACTGAGTGCAATTATATTTTTCTTCCTTAAGTCCACTGTGGTATATTGAATTAAAATTTACAAATATTCCAGTTTTCCTACCTGTGCTATTCCTCCTTGAGGGGACTCTATACATCCCACCCTACTGAACTGAGAAATGACTAGGTGTCCAGATTTAACCAAACTGTGAAGTTTTAGGGCACAGCCTCCAATATTGTCCTTACTTCTGATACCAACTGCAAATTCTAGGATTTCCAAAACCACTGTGAAATTTGATAATTCCCTCAAGGATTCACAGAAGTCACTGAATACTACTGTACTCACGGGGGTTATTTCAGAGAAAGAATACAGATGAAAATCAGTCAAAAGAAGAAAGTCTGAGAGGGTTCCAAATGCAAGGCTTCCATTGTCCTTGGGACCCATTACCCTTTCAGTGTCAATGTGCGACAACACGCAGGGACACTCACTTAAGATTCGAGTCGAGAGTCTTTATTGGAGCTTCATTACACAGGCATGATAGATTGATTGGCCAAGTGGTTGAACTCAGTCCTTAGGTAAACTAATACTGCATGACCCAAAACTCACACCTTAAATCACAAGGTTGATATTTCTGATGTGGCCATCACCCGCCCTAAAATTGTCAGATGTAGCCAGCGCTCACCCTAAACAAAGACATTCCTATCAGAAGCTGAAGGAAAGGCCAAACCTCTCTTTGGGGAAGGCCAAATTCTTTACTAAACTCTATGTGACTAACTTTGGCCAATGACATACAAACCGAAATGCTGCGTGTCATTAGAAAAGCTAATGTGAGGTTTTCCTTGTCTCTTTTCCCTCTACTCTATGTTTCAGATAGAGGCTGTTTCATCATTCCCAGTGTCTATGACAAACAAAACCTCCTTCTTTACCTATTATGAACATAGAGCACAAGAGAGAAATAAACCTTTGTTACTGCAAGCCTCTAAACTTTCTGGCTCTTTGTTATCACAGCATAACCCTGCTGATCGTAACTGATACACCTACCAACAATCCCTAGATTAGATTAGGTGCCTTTTTGTGTGGTCTCCTAGGAGTAGTACAGACCTCATGAATTGGTCAAGATCAAAATATGTTGTCACAAGTTGCTGAATCAGCCAGAAAACATGTACTGTTCTACCTATAGAGTAGTTTATAAAGTGTTTTTATTAGTTGATAACATTTAAAATGTGTGTTCAAATAAAAAAATCCAAATTTCTAGCTTTTAATAAAAATAAACTCAGAAGCTTTATCAAGTGCCCAAATATCTGCAAAGCAACAAATGACGAGGCTAAATCAGCTCACCCCACTTTGACGACAGATGTGGTGTCCAGAAGAAAACGGCCCCTACCAAGCCTGCTTAACTCCTTATGTCACCTCACTGGTCCTTGTAGGCACCTGAGGTCACAAGCTCTTTAAATCTGTTCAACAAATTACTGGTGAAGGAGGAGGGTGAGTAGAAAAGAGAGGGAAGTGAGGAATTTAATTTATATTAATAATATTCTGTTGAAAACAATTCATTACATACACAGAATATAACAAAAGTTTACTGATTCGGAATTGGTAACACTAGCTTCTCTAAATCACTAAGAATAGAGGGAACATTCACTGATCTAATAACAAAATCCCATTCAAAATGTGCTTAACGGTGCATTTTCCCTAGTTTTATATTTTCAAAACGATTTCTACTTTTCAGTAATTCTCAGTTTCTGTTTGATTTTCTTTTATTTTTCCAAATCTACCTACAATTTTAGGGGATAAAGATTCAGTTAATTAATTAACCAAGTAGTTCATTTAATTAATTGGTCTTTGTTGGTAAATATCACTAAGCTGTTCATCTTTGGGTTTCAGTATCCCACTGTGGGCTGGTGACTCTAGGTGAGTGCTAGCTGTCTAATCTCTGGTTTGGGAGCCTGGCCATGGTTTGTCAGGCAACAAGCACGTACTTATCACCACAGAGATAAGCAGGAGCCAATGAACAGTGTGTTCACATTTCTACTCAGAGGCCCTCTCTGCTTTGGTGGCAACAGGACCGTGTTACATTTTGATATTCATATAATGAATCAGATGTAAAAAATCTGAATTAAATGGTGTTTACTTCAGTTTGCTCCAGTAATATTTGGGACTGGAACCTTGAACAATGTTTCTGCTGGACTATCTCCCAAATCTCACTCATCACTGAACTTATATAATCATAGAGACTTTACTTGTGAATATGTGGCTTAGAAGTAATAAGCTTCTCAGTAGCTGTGACTGTTTATCATGTATCTTTATCCTCCACTTTCCCCTATATGTGCATGCTTATTTTTTATATAGAAAAAAATGAGAATTAGCCAAGTTTCCATCTTCTTTTCCCATGATTAACCACTATGTACACAGAGTTCCTACTTGCTAAGGACCTTCAATTAGCCTCAATGTAGAGTTGAACTGAGGACTCTTTCATTTTCTTTTTTTGACAAGGACTTTATGAATTTAGAAACTTCCAGAATTACACATTATTGTTTACTACATAGTACTACTAGCAAATCATATGTTTTCTTTAAATACAAATTCCTGAGGACAGCCTCCTTTCTCTATGAATTAAATAGTGCTTTTCCTCTTTTTTTTTAATTGGAAATTATGCTTTTTTATTTTTTTATACAGCAGGTTCTTATTAGTTATCCATTTTATACATATTAGGGTATATATGTCAATCCCAATCTCCCAACTAGTGCTTTTCCTCTTTATGGGACTTGTTTTATAAAACAGAGACACCCATTCCATTTAAATTATTTCTAATTTGGATATCCAAAATGTGTCCAGTTTTTCCAGTAGAATGCTTCATGAGACAGAATGAAAAAGTAAAGAATGCATATACGTGGATCCAAATACATTTCTGTGACTTGATTACACATTTTGCGCAACAGCTGGAAAACAGAATGTTGATTGATCCTGGTTACTGTGGTTGTGTGTCCATTGCCAATGAAAATGTAGCTGAAATACACAAATATTTTTAAATATGCTGCAGCATGGGTGTTTCCTCATTGCCAGAAAAGAAAATAAGCTGCACAATTATCATGTAAACCCTTGTGTTATTCCCACTGCACAAACATTTTGCAGATGTTTCCTTCTGAAAACATTCTAAAACATATACTTGGCTGCCTTTGCTTACCTAGAGTTGTTTTGCGATACTGTTCCTTTGGGGATGTAGTTTATTGTTGGGTTTTGTGGTTGAACAAATGAAGGATGAGAAACATAGAATTAATGATTTGGAAATAACCTAGCTTACTGATATTATAGTGCTCTAACAATTTCTCTCCTGTCTATCAGAAGTGAACATCACAAATTCAAAAGAAACAAATACACAAAAAGGAAAGGATGGGAGGCGTCTGCAGTTCTGAAATCAGGATGACTGCTTTAGCTACATCCACATGGATCAGTACCCCCAGATGTTTTCTGTAAGACTGTCCAATGACCCCCAGCCTTCTCCAGTCCAGCAAAACTCTTGTGCTGTGTGATATAGTTTGGCAACTGAGAATGAAGTCATGGTAAAGGAGAGGAAAACATTCCATGTGAGGAGAAATTCGGATTTGGTACTCTCCAATCTCGACAAATTTCCAGTGAGCTCTTGCTTCTTCTTTATCTACATAGCTACAATCTAAACACTGGAAATGAGGCTATATCAACAAATTGAGAAGAGGAAACAATAACAACATGGATGGATTTTTAAAGCTTACTACACAACAAAAATATCCACCATCATATGTAAAGAAAAAGAAAGTGAAAGTTTTCATGCCTCACTTGAATGATGGAGACTCACCAACAAAATATGCTTATAACTTTTTATGGTTGTGGTTAAAGGTAGTCTTGGACAAAGACACAACTCAGCTGTTCTTAGGTTGTGTAACCTGGCACATTTCAGTTAATCTGTCTAAAACTCCATGTTTTTATGATGATAAAAATATTAATAGCTAACATTTACTGACAGCTTACCATGTGCCAGGCACTGTTTTATAATTCATACATGCTATCTCATTTAATTCCCACAAAAATCCTGTGCAATAAATCCTATATGGTTATCCCCATCTTACAGATAATATAATTGAGGCACAAAAAATAAGAATTCATTTTTATTTAAATATTTAGCAAACCCTTATGCTATGTGCTCAAGCTTCTTCTAGCCACTTTACAAATATTAATAACATCTCTACTAGATAGGTACTATTTTAATCTCATTTTACATATGAGGAAACTAAGACACAGACAGATTAAGTAACTTGCCCAAAGTCACAGTCAATAACTGGTGGAAGGAAAATGTGAACCCACTCAGTGTGATTCCAGATTGCACTCCCAAACCATTAGGTATTATTACCACCCCTTAGGGTGGGTGTCCATGAAGACTGAATGACATCATGTTGGTTACATGAAAAGCGCAATAAAATAATTATCATTATTATTATTAGTTTACTCTGAAGATTATAGAAACTCTCAGAATATCATCAGAAATAATAGTCTTGCCGAGGAGATAGAAACCAGGTATGTTTTTACACCCTGTTTTCCACTGGGCAATTTTTAAAACTAGCAAGAAGGCTGGTGGGCTAGAACAGAGTGAACATGGAGAGGAATAGAAAATGAGGTCAGACATTTATCCAATCACATATAGAGCCTTGTAGACCATTATAAAGACTGACTTTTGTTCTTAGTGAGATGAAAAGCCATTGGTGAGTTTTGAGCAAAGTCATAAAATGATCTGACTTAAATGTCTTAATGGGATCAGTCTGGCTGCTGTGTTGAAAAAAAGAACTGCAGGGGAGCAAGGGCAGAAGCATAAGGTACTATTATTTCATGAGGCTGAGAGAGGTTATGTAAATTGCCCAGGGTCTATCAAAGAGTCAGTAGGCATCAAACAGGGTTTCCAACTCAGGCCTGCATGAGTTAACCATACATGATGCTGAATGGGAGAATGATGAAGACCTGGGTAGGCTTTTAGGTCTTCTTATTGGATCTAAATGCAAAGTGTGATATTTTCTGAAAAGCTTTGGCTAGAAAAAAATTATCTTGTACACTTAAAATTTTAGTTTTCTTAACAATATACTTATATACCTAGTTATTTGAGAAAGATCTATGACAGCTAATACTAATTCTGGTCCCACATCTATTTGTAACCAGGTAATACTGAGCAACCCATTATCTCTTTAATAAGCGTTTTTCACCAGATAATGTTTGTAGCTACAAAAAGTAGTGCTGTGTCTTATGTCAAGATAAGCCTACTTTGCTGTAAGAGATAATTCCTTTATTATTCTCTGGTATTATTATCCTATAAGAACAACAAGGCAAAAACTACCAACCACATAATCTAACGTCTGGCACACCAAGGCAGAAAATATACATCATTTGATTTACCGTCTGTTCAATGAACATTAGCTAGACTAATTACTAAATGGCATTACAAACTTGTCTGAGTACTCTAAGATTTAGCCAAAGTTCCTAAGAATCAGCACTGATACTATACTCATTGACTATGTAAAGAGTAGTAGATATTACATCCTTGGTAGGGGAGAAAATCTCAGGGAGTTCTAGCAGTAAAGTCTCATATCAGAGACTGAAGGCCCGGAGCAGCACTCAAGTTTCTAGAAGCACTGAAGAAATAATACAGGACTGTATTAGTCAAGGTAATTAACACTAGCTGTGGTAACTCCCAAATTTCAGTGACTTGAACCCAATTTTCAACTCCCAAACAACTCCCAATATTCAGAGGCTTGAATCTAAGAACAAAATTTCTCTATAGTCTAATGATGGCTGAGTGATGCTTATAGATAGACAGCTGTCTTCCAAGCTGTGACGCAGTCACCCAAGCTCCTTCTATGTTGTGACCCCATCATGCCCTGGGGCCTCTATGGAGTCCTCTGTTGCATCATCTGCATTAAGCAAACCAATGAGTGAAGATTGAAAAATGTGAACATTCTTGCAGGACCTTTACCAGTCTAAGTCTGGAAGTAGGATCCATTGAGGTATTCCACTGAGCTCAAGTCACATGAATAGCCTAATCGCAAGGGATCTGGGAAAGGCAGAGAAGTGAGCCAAATTTCCAGGGGACAGATGGACAAGACAGACTCGAGTTTACTTCTGGTGCTAATGGTTAGAAAATGCGTACTTCCTGACAAAGGTGGACCAATTGCTAACATATTGAAATACTTTTTTGCTACTTGGAAGACAGTTGTGACTTGAGTATGTTAGTGACTGGATAAGGTAACTTTTCTCACATGTATTTAAATACCTTTATACTTCAAACAAACAACATGAAATACAAATTGAAAAATGAACAATATGACAGAACTTGGTGACAGAAAAAGCAGTATTTGGACACAAATGAGAGATTTTTAAAGTTGTAAATGAAAAGTTACTTGGCTATTTACTTAAACTATTTATTTCAAGGGTCTATTTAACTTTCCAGGCCCACCTCAAAATGGCCTTAAGTCTTCTTTAACACTTCCCTTTTTATACATATCAATTGTCCTCTTAGCTGTGTTCCTATAGAACTTGACACTTGTATAATGAGTATAGGCTAGTGTAAATAGCATTTTAAATTATTGTAGGCCTTACCTTATTACATTGCTTCTGTTTGTTTATATGTGAACTCCTGAGGGCACATTAAATATTTTTGCTCCAAGTGTATAGTTAATGAATCTTTAGAACATGCAAATATGGTCATGCTGTTTCTCTGCTAAAACCCTTCAGTGAGTTCTCACTGTTCTTAATACAAAGTCCTTATAAAGGTATGGATAAGACCCTTTATGAACTGGCCCACACCTAATTCTCTATCTTTATTCATACTCTATGGCTCAACCATAATGAACTTCTTTCAATTCCTCAAAAGACCGGAAACTTTATCACTCTGGCCTGTAGCAATTGAGGTTCCCTCTATCTGGACTCCCTCCCACCCCTTTTCACTTAGCTAATTCCTACTCAGCCTTTCAGCTGAGTCAGATATTCTTTTGAGAAACATTCCTTGAGCATCCTACATTTGGAAGGGTCCCTGCTGTCTTCTTGCATATCAAGTGGTGCTTTAGCTAAAGCAATACCTACGTTGTTTATTGTAAATACTCATTTAATCGTCTCTTTCCCAGCAGACTTTCCCAGTTACCCATAAGGGAGACATCATTTTTATTGAAAACTATGATACCTCTCATTATCTAGACCAGTACCTGGCATATAGTATTTGTTCAACAAATATCTGTTTAGTGAATGAGTAAAAAATGTCCATTGAAATTAATAAAGACTGGTTCAGTCAACATTTATTGAGTGCCAACTACACACTAAGTGCAGTCCTTCTAACACTAGAATTAAATTATTCTATTTCTTTTTCTGAAAATTGCTACCCTCCACTACTTATAAGGATAGCATATCAAAATCCATCTCATCACTTCCTCTGCATAAACAACCCACCACAAAAACCACCACCACCAATATCCCCCACACATATACCTACAACCACTCAAACCTGCTTTCTCTCCTTATTTCCCTACTTACTCAGTAACTCAGGCTTAAAAAATCTCGGAATCTTTTTTAACAGTTCCCTCAGATCTCATTAGTTACTATGCCCCATAGATTTGACCCATGAAAGATATCTTGAATTCATCCTTTTCTTTCCAGTCCTACTGCTACTCCCATAGTTCAGGTTCTCATTACTTGTCACCTGATCTAATTCAATAGCCTCCCAGGGTGTCTCTTCACTTTTATTCTCTCCCTCTTCCAATCTACTTTACACATTGCAGCCAGAGTAATTGACCCAAAGGTCAGTTCACTCCCCTACTCAAAAACCTTCAGTGACTCCCCATTTTTAACCAAAAAGAACAGCAAATCCTCAGCCTGGTATTCAAAGGCCTATATAATCTGGCCCCAATTTATCTTATCTTTTCCAGTCTATGTTATAGTACTCCCCCTCATTGTAGCCAAACTGGTTTTATTTTCATTCCTAGAACTTACCTTGCACTTTCTTACTTTCATGCTTCACTCATGTTCTTTCTGCTAAGTCTGACCTGCCTTCCTTCCTACGAACCTGCTGTCTTCTCTCACCTCTCTCTACAGGGAGCTTCAAGTCACACCATGTGAATGTTTCACAAATGGAATGGATAGAATTTTGTAGTTAAGTAATTCATTTCTGAATATCTTGGTTAAAGTGTTCCCTAATTTTTTTCTTTTTCTTTTTAAAATTCTGCTCCTCCTTTCTTTGCCCCATATTCATCATATATTTTATTATTTCTGTAATCTCATTCAGAGGCCATTATGTCCTTTCTTTCTAGTTTTCTTCATTCTTGCTTTTGGTTCTTTTCTTTATTAAATTTGTCATAATGTAAAGGACTGGAGTTGCTATATTATAAATACTCCATTAATGGTTTTCCTGAAAAAAAATTTTATTTAAACGTTAATGGAATATTCCATCTCCATTTTTTGGTTGGTTGATAATATAGAAATCTCAAGAGACTATTTTAAAATTCAGTGAATTATATTTACCTAGGCTAATGTTACTTCCATGCAGGGGACAGCACTGAAGCTTATGACACTGATTAGCTAATAAATTCCTCTCATCTACCATCTGCTGTAGTCCCTTTCAGCTGTAGTTGTTTAGATTTCCCCAAAAATGAATACTGCAAAATACAATTATCAGTTAATATTCTGCATAATTTAGGTTCACTGAACTTAAAATTTGGTCAAAATTTAAAAATAAAAAGAACTTCTACTTTGGCCATGTGGAAGTACATAGATCAGACATGACTTCCTGTTGTAAACAACTAGAAAACTGAACAAAACATATGAAATTGTTGTTCTCAGATATTAGACCACTGGGCTGCGATCACTGAAACAAGAAAAATGGGGTACATTCTATAATTTCCCTGACTTTCTGTTTAAAGGCATAATTTGGAAGGAGAACCCAACCAAATCATAGCACCCTTGCAAAGTTAAAGAGATAAAGTTCAAAGTTCAGTCAAGCTGGATTGGCTGGAATTTGTAGGGC
Organism: Stenella coeruleoalba; assembly: GCF_951394435.1. Classification (NCBI taxonomy): domain Eukaryota; kingdom Metazoa; phylum Chordata; class Mammalia; order Artiodactyla; family Delphinidae; genus Stenella; species Stenella coeruleoalba. The sequence continues at coordinate 71,547,536 of NC_137155.1, forward strand.
ACAATATTAGGAAGGAGGGAGATATGCAAATAAATGTTTCCATAAAGTCCCCTAGAAGTTCTTTTTTTTTTTTTTTCCTGAATTCTAAGGTGCACATATGTTACTGTGAGATGACTTGAGGCTCGGCAAAGAAGTATTAGAAAAAGAACTACTATGGGGAACTGTGAACTAAAAAATTCTAAGAGCTCACACAGGGCTGGGATATGTTTAAGTTTTAAGTAGCTGGAGTGGAAAGACTTCAATGAACATGCAGGATTTTGGTAGATACCTCAGATGGGCAAGGCCAAACTAGCACTAGAATAGAGTTAAAAACTGCACTATAGCTGCCACAAGAAACTTAAAAATAAACCTAATAATCAAGCTGATCAACAAGACAACTTAATTATTTTTCAAAATAATATTCAACACTCTTTAAAGAAAACAAAAAATTCAGGAACTCAACAATATAATAATTATACTGTCTAGCATCCAATAAAAAATTACTAGATATGTGAAGGAGCAAGAAAATATGACCAATATTAAAGATAAAAACCATTTTTTTAAAAAGACCTAGAATCCACATAGATGACGGAACTAGTAGACAAGGGCATGCACTACCAAGAAAGATAAAGGAAGTTCTTTAGACTGAAGAAATATGATCCAAATGGACACTTGAATCTATAAATGACCTAAATGGAAATTTGGATTCACACTAAGGAAATGAAGGCTGCCAGAAATGGTAAATACACTGGAAAAAAAAAAAAGATATTTTTTTCTCTCATTTTAAAGTACTTTAAAAGATAATTGACTGTTTATAGCAAAAAAAACAACATCAATGTGTCTGAGATTAATAACATACAGAGAAATAAAACATATGACAGCAACAGCACAAAAGAGAAGAGGGGGAAATAGAAAGATTTCTACATTGTATGTTAAGTGGTATAATATATATGAAGATACAGTCTAAGTAAATGACAATAATGGAGATAAAACTGAACACTAAAATTAGTCAATCAATTAGAAGGCAAGAAGGGATAAAAATGAACAAAGAACAGTAGGAACTACAGAAAACAAATAACAACATTGTAGCATTAAGTTCAATCATATTGGTAATTACAATAATTGTAAATGGTCTAAACAAACTGAATTAAAAATCAAGACCCAATTTTATAATGTCCATAAGAAACTCAGTTTAAATACAAAGACACAGATATTTTGAACGAAGTACATAAAACATATAACATGAAAACACTAATCATAAAAAAGCTAGAGTATCTATGTTAATATAAGATGAAGTGCAATTCAGAACAAGAAATATTTTCAGACATAAAGAGAGATCTTATATAATGAAAAAGGTCAATTCATCCTGAAGATATAGTGTGGAATATGTATGCACCTGTGGTAGCCATCCTCAAAGATAGTCCCCAGTGACTTCTACTTTCTGAAATTCACATCCTTTTATAGTCCATTCCAACACTGTACTAGAAATGGAATATGTAACCACAAACAGGACACGCATGATGTCAATTCTGATATTAGGTTATAAAAGTATTTCTGAAAAATCCTCAAATTTTACCAAATTAAATAACATATCTCTAAATATTCCAGAGGAAATTTAGATGTTAAAAATCAAAAGATGGTAAGTATCGGGGGAAAAAGAGTAAATTAAACACAAGGTAAATACAAGGAAGAAGAAATAAAAATGAGTGGAAACCAAGGAGGTAAAAAACAGGGAAACAATACAGTATATCAACTAAACTAAGCTGGATTTTTAAAACAGTCCATAATATTTATATACATATTGTTAGACACATTAAGAAAAAAAACACAATGAAAACACAATGATTTATATTAGAAATATAATAGAAGATATCACTACAGATACTACACAATGTATAAGGATAACAAGTAATATCATAAACAACTTTACACCAAGAAATTTGGCAAATTATAACCAAAAGGGCAAATTCTTCCTAAGACACAAACAGAAATAAGAAGCATTAAAAAACCAGAATAGTTTATATTTACTAAATAGATTGAATTCACAATTTAAAATGTCACTCAGAAAACAGTATGCACAGAAGGGTTTGCTGGTATATTGTATTAGACATTTTACCCTATCTCCCTGATAGAAAAATCAGACCAAAAATAAAACAAAACAAAGCAAAGAAGGAAAAATTAAAGACCTATAGTTCCTATAAACATAGATGCCAAAATTCTTAACAAAATATTAGCCAACTGAATCCAGCATTATGGTGAAAGAAATATGCATCATGACCAAATGGGGTTTTCCAAATATGCAAATGAAATTCACATATTAACAATGAAATTCACCATACTAACAGAATGAAGGAGAAAAGCCATAGTCAAAATTGTTGCAGAAAATGCATTTGATAATATTTAATATCCATCGATTAAAAAATTACTAGCAATAGAAAGTAACTCTTCAAAACTGATAGAGTATCTAATGAAAACCTACAGCTACTGTCACAATTAATTGTAAAACACATAATATGTTCTCCTTAAGATAAAGAACAAAGTAAAGATGACTGCTCTTACCTCAACTTGGTACGAGGAATGCCTGCCAGTGAATTAAGGTGCGAAAAGACACAAGGCATAAATATCTGAAAGAAGATGCAAAAATGTTTTTATTCATTGATTATATTGTAATTTACTTTCGACAATCAAATAATCTAGGGAGAAAAACAACAATAACTAAAAAGCAAATTTATCAAGGCTTTCCAGTTATTTGGTGGGATGCAAAAGCCATATGTAAAAGTCAATTGTATTCTATATACTGAGTAAACAACAGAAAAATGAATCTCACAAATACCATTTTTAATAATACTAAAAACGATATATTAATAATTTTAAAAATATTTACAAGACCTGTATATTTATAGTTACAAAAGATTATTGAGATAAAGACCTTAATAAATAGATACTCATATCACGTTTATGAATTGGAAAACTCAATAAATTAGAATGGTAGTTCTCTCTAAATTGTACTATAAATTCAGTGCAATTCTAACCATAATCTCTCGGTATGCTTTTTTGTAGTATTTGACAAGCTGATTTCAACTTTATTAGGAAAAGTAAAGAATTTTAAATAGCAAAGAGCTGTTTTTAAAGTAGAGTTACTGTAATTGAAACAGTGTGTTAATGGTAAGGATAAACATGTCGTTCAATTCGAAACAGTAGATAGTTTAGAACCAGTGGCTCACCTATCTGGGAAATTGATGGTTGAAAAAGTTGCCAAATTCATTCAATGAGTATTTTTAACAAATTTTGAAAAAGCAAATGGATATCTATATAGAAATATAACTATCTCAACCCTTATACTAAATAAAACATTCATTTCATAAAAATTAGAGACCTAATTACAAAAGCTAAAACTATTAGACTCTAGGATAAATATGAAAAAAATCTTCTGATGTTTGGATAGACAAAGAAATCTTATGTAGGGCATAAAAAGAACCATAACAAAATTAATAAACTGGAATTCACATAATTTAAAAATATCTGCTCTTCATATGAAACTTATGAAAATGAAAGGCAAGCTACAGACTGGGACAGTATATTTCTAATAAACATACCTGACAAAAAGTTTGTATCCAGAATATATTTTTTTCAAAAATCTGTTACAACCCAATAATAAAAAGACAAAAATCCCAATTAAATTAAAAATAGACAAAATGTTTGAACAGATGCTTCACAAAAGAAAGGATATCAATGGCCAATAAGCCACTTGAAAAGTTGCTCATCATCATTAGTCATCTGAGAAATGCAAATTAAACCATGCTGAGATACCCCGCACACTCATAAATTAAAACAAACTGACAATCTCAAGTATTGGCAAGGATGGAGAGCAATGAGAACTTCCATACATAGCTTATGCCAGTATAAAATAACATAACCACTTTGGAAAACTCTTTGACACTTTCTTACAAAGTTAAATATATGAGTACCACATAATTCAGCAATTCCATTCGTAGATATTTACCGTAAAGAACCTAAAACATAAGTCCACAAAAAATATATACACGTAAGTATTCACAGTACATTTATTCAAAATTGCAGCACACTGGAAACCACCCAAACATCCATCATAAGGTGGATGGATAGATAAGTACGTTTTGGCATATTCACACAATTCATACAATGGAATACTACTCAGTGATTTAAAAAAAAAAAGATTACTGGTTAACCCATCAAGTTGGAGGAATCTAAAAAAATCACGCTGAGCCAAAGAAGCCAGATACAAAAGAATGCATACAACATGATTTCACTTACATGAAATTCTAGAACAAGCAAAATAATCTATAGTGACTGAAAACAAATCAATGGTTGCCCGGGGCTAGGGGTTTGAGGAAGGTTATTGACTGCTAAAGGGCACAAAGAAACTTCTTTGGGGTGACAGTATTAATTTACTCAGGCCAGTACTTTTTATTGTCCCTCTGTGGCCCTGTATTTTCCTTTGGCTTCCACATTAGCTGGTGTCTAGAACTGATGAAGAGATATAAGAGCATTATTCAAATTCTATTGTACTCATAACGAAAAAGCATAATAAACAGTCAACAAATATTTGTCATTATATTTTGAAATGTAAGTATGTTCTTCCTGTTAAATACTTAAAGTATTCTCTGTGCCCTTTCTTCAGGGCAGAATGACCAAACCAGAAGAATATTCATTCAAATCTGTGAACGTTTTTATGGTTGTGATGGTATGTACCCAAAATAGTTTTGACCAAAACATGTCACTGTCTTTATTTAGACATAGCTGATCAAAACAAGCAGGCAAGAACTTTTATTTTTTCAGAAAAACACTCAGAAAACCTGAGTTGTTTGCTACTAAAAATTCCACTTAATTGAATACTAGCAATACAATATCTCTTTTTTTATTATTTTGTTTTGTTTATAAAATTTGACAATATAAATTATTTTATTTATTTAATCACTTAAAACTGCATTTCATTCTGGCACATTGTGATTCTTTTAATTACATGGGTAATTAAATAGATTAACATGATTTTGGAAGGAAAATAAATAGCAGGGATTCAGGGCACCAAAATCAAATCCACCGGTCTTTGCTGTTCAGCTTTCTAGATATGGCTACATCCTTTTATACACACTGTATCAGATTACACCTGAACAAAAGGCCCTTTGAAAAAGATCTGTTTTTCAGTTTCATCTCTGACAGCAGCATTCTTGGCCTTTCAGATGCCATTATATTCTCTTCCGTCATTTCTATCTTTCTTCTGTAATCATTTCATAATGGAGCATAATGTCATAACTATATCACAGGAGATACATGACATTATTATAAGCCTGCTTCTATATCATTGTTAAAATTAACCATAGCTACATATATGTATATGTTTTAATAAAAAATTTCATGATAAACTTCTTGAGTTGAAAATGCATAACCATAAGAACTAGGTTTATTCTTATTTCTTCTCATTTTTGTCCACCATAATTATCAGAAAAAATACCATTATAACACTTCCAATGTTTTTGTGAGGAGTGTTTTAATTTCACTTTCTTAGTTATAGAATGTCTTTACATGAGACTTGCTACATGAATCCATACTGAACAAATCATTTTTACATCATGTAAAAAATGAGGCAATGTTTGTTGTTCGTTTTGTGTATAGTATGCACATAATACTATATACATACTATACAATGTCATATACATACATATGTACTTTGTAGTTGTAATATTCTATCGTTATGGGAAATTACATATAATAATTTTTGTTCCTGCTTTAAAAAAGTCATCATCATTCCAAAAAGTAAGTGCTGAGAAAAACGCAGCAGTGTGAAGGAAAAATGGGGGGAGGTAGGACAAATATTTCTGTATCAAAGAAGAAAAATAACAAGGTTGTGAGAATATCCTCCACACGTCTCTTGTGTTTTGGCATGTCTTGTGAATAGAAGCACTGACTATAGTTACTACAGACTACCTTTTCAAGACTGTCTGTAAAATGAACAACCTTGGAAGACTGATAGAGCATCTCCCTCTGGAGCAAAGGGCAGGTTTGTTTACTGTTCATTACTATAAAAATAATGTCTCCATCCCTCTGGGGCGAAGTCAGGAATGGTACTTCCCATCATAAAAGATTTGGGTGTTCTGGCTCAGAATTCCTCTCTTGTAAGGCTCCCAACTGCATGTGCAGAATCATCTAACCCTCTTCCCATCATCCTGTGGAAATGCTGACACTCTAGCTACTATTAGCTGCCGAGGAATAAACTGTCCTTTTTCTCTGGATCATATTTCTGAGGGACTTATCTGAAGAATCACAGACTCCCTCACCACCAGAAAGAATTCCTGAGTCCTTGCTGTTGGTGACACTCCTTCAGCATGAGGAAAGTAAGAAGCTGTCGTGTCGGTAAAAGATAAAATAAGAAAACTTAGACAAGAACTGCAGCAGGTATATTTTTGCCTCACGAAGCTGAAATTCCCATAGACAAGGTCCTGGTGAATAGCAATAAATGGCTTATTTCCTTCCAGAGAACAGCACCCCAACCAGAGTCAGGCTCAGATTAGAGCCCGATTTGCTCTGTGTTGTTGGCCAGTAACAGGAAGATTGTGGTTATTGTTCAGCCACTCACCCTTTGGTATTTTGCACCCTCCAGGAAAGAAGGTGCAAATTTAGTGACTCCAGCAAGATTACACAGATATTTGGTAATTGGTAAGTACCCAAATATTTGGTAGTTTGTAACAGTGCCACTTTTGCTTCGGCTGCAGTCAGTGGCTGTGAGGGTACTTGCCTAGTGAACATATCCCCAGCCTGTTACAAGGGAAGAGATGGTGGAGCTTGTCTGCATTCCAGAGCCAGGTTTTGCTAGGAGGGCTAGCAGGGCAGCAGGCAAGTTCACTTATGCAGCATTAATGGAGGGAAAGATGGTAGAAACTATAAATACAAGAAACAATTGAAGGACCAATAAATATCAGGAGTGCTGTTTGTGGAGCTAAAGATTTATCAACCAGGAGGAAAGTCGTTATGCAGATAATCTTATTTATATATTACCCATAATCAACCCTCCCCTGTCCCCCGACGCTTAAGAAAAGGTTCTAAAGTATAAGGATTCCCTTTTGCTGGGTGAGTTCTCTAGATTTCTTTTGTTGTGGAGAACTTGTGCAGGGGGACTACCCTAAAGGGGGTGGGGCGTGGCACATAAAGATGAAATTGATCTATTATCTGCCTAATAAAGTGAGTGAGGCTGCAGTGACCTGGGTGGTCATCTAGTCAGAACTTTGAGATAGAAAGGTTTCTGAGAGCAGGTCAAGAATTTACTTTTCCTGTTGCCATTTGGAGAGACTGAGTAAAGATTTTAAATATTTTTAGATTTTTGGTTATTTTACTATTTCTCTGAATACATTAGGCCAAGACTGAACCTTTCATCATGTTAGATTTGTTTATTAAGGTACTTTTTTTCTTTAGTTCTTAATGGGAAATTGGAATTTTAACGAAAAAAATCTGAAATTAAATTTTTTTTTGGCTCTCCATCCATGTTAGTATCTTTTCTATAATAATACCTTCATTAAGAGCTAACATCTTAAATAGAGAATCATTGATAGGCAGTGGGACAATGAAAACTAGAGAGGGTATAAAAAGACTGCCTATTCCTTAGTTTGTCTTATTTCCCATTTTTTGGCCAAATCAGTTACAAGAGTTTATGTAAATAAAAACTAAGTATTCTCCTATCAGCAATTAGAAGTTACAGTATTTTATTCTGTTATTTATCTTGAAGACAGTCTTTAATCTTCGCACCCATTTGGAAAGAAATAAGACTGTTTTCAGTCCATTTTATCACTGTATAAACTGAGGTTTTTAAAAAGTAGAACAAATTGTGTGGGTGATATTAGTGTAAACCTTGGAATTTGAAATTTGACATTGTCTCTGAACTCATAGAAAATTTAACCTCCCATTAATAACATTTAATTGACAACTCTGTAGCTCTATTATGAGAATGCACTTGCAATTATATTTAATCTACTATTAAATTCTAACTCATGAATACAGAAGTAACCCCCATTTGAAATGTTAATGATGCTGTTTGTGATATATTATGATATATATGATTCTGGAAAGTTAAATATGTGTCACTCAAGATGTCACATATAAATATAGAAACAAATCTAAATGAATGGTATTTTTTTAAATCACCAACTAAATTAAAAATGTATTAAAGACAGATCTTTAAAAATTGCCTTCTAAAATAAAATGTGCATATATTACTTGTGTTTACTATTATTCCAGGTATGTGAATTAATAGTTATAAGACATACAGTATCTGGTTAATTGTACTATGTAACTGAAACCTGCCATATTAATTGTTTCCTTTAGAAATACAGATAATTGTAATCCAGTGATTGCCTTTGTTCCAAGCAATGGATTTTAATTACATTTGGAAAATGTAATTAATAATAATTATATTATTACAACTGCACAATATTAATTACAATTACATTATAATAAAGAACTTTAATTCCATTTGGAAAAAAATAGAAGTGATTTTCAAGCTCAAGGCATTCTTTCAAATCCTAAATGGTTTTTTAAAAAAATTATTGCTATTCTCTTTAGAATAAGTATTTTCTCTTTTCACCCAGTTGACCTCATGGTACCCTGAATACACTGCATCTCTGACTCAATATTCAGCTTAAACTGATAAAGAGTCAAATCAATCAGAAAACTAGTTGGATACATTATTTTTGATTATTAAAAGGTCAGGATGAGTTACTGTTGTTAAAAATTGTTGAACTGATGTATTTGAAAGAACTACAACAGTGCAGATGGCAGAAAATATTTTGGTCTCTAAGTCCTGTGAAGAAAAGTCCATTTACTTGATGATAGGACCTAAGATTTTAGGAAAGTACATCAGTGAATCAGTTTGATTTGGGGGTGTGTTTGATGTTATCCTCAGATTCATAACTTCATGGAAATCAAGATTAAAAGCTTTGGGGATGAACTTAAAAAAGAAAAAGCCTTCTTGAAAGGGATATGCTAATTTTCATCCAGTCTCTGGATTGTTTAGTCAGCTCCTTAGTTCTTAAAACTGTTTCATAGTATATATATATAGATATCAGATTACCATTTTCTGAGTAGGACAATGGCTTCTTTACAATTCTCCATACTATAAATTCTAACCATTGGAAATATCCTCAGAATTCCAGGATGGAATAGATTTCAGTAATACTGAACTACAGGAGGAAGGAAGACTTTACCTTTATTCTGAGCAATCTCTGTCTTGGAGTTTTCAAGAGATTTCCTCAAGGCACAGAAGCCGTATGTGTATGCTAAATAGCCCACCATGTTATGTAGCAGTACACTGCAAGATCATTACTATATGCTCCTAAGAAAGTCCTAAAGTAACAGAACAAGTCGCACATTAAAAAGTGGAAGAATCAATAAGACTTAAACTTTTGATTCAGTAGGGATTTGCATTTTTAACTAGTACCTTAATTGATCATAGTACATGAACCTTCTTGACTGCACTTCTTGAACTACCAACCAAAGTGCTAAAACTGTCAGGATTAATTAGAATAAAAGAGGATGTAATAGAAGAAACATAATATCAACAACATACCTTCATAGAATAAGGCATTTTCTGCATAAAAATGTAGACTTTGAGACAAAAATAACTATAGGCTGAGAATACCAAAGTTCATCTTTATTAAAAAGTGAATTTTAAACTATTCAGGCATCATCTTAGATTATTAGAGGATAAAGGATTTTCCAGAATTTGGAGATATGTACTGGCTGGAAACATTTTTGGAACAGTATCACTGGAAGTCATATGATCTAAACTTGAACATATTCCAAATACCTTTCACTGTAACACCATTGTTATATAGCTTCTTTGTTTTAGGAAGAAGTTAGTAACTAAAACCAATATATACACTGGGATATGAAGGTGCTAATTAAAACACAGTCCACATACCAGGAAATGATCTGGCTGTGATTATTTGGGCTCTACTGATTACCAAGGTTGCTGGCTAATTTAACTGGCTAAGTAGATGTCCTCCTTATCCACACTGCCTCCATGACAAAATTTCCTGAAGTCACATGTTAGGAAGAGTCAATCCCTAATAATAAGAAAAATGATGAGTAAAATGTTGAATATCTGGCCAAAGGTGAACAAGTTATTATGTTTCCTTACGAGATCTTTCAAGCGGGACTAGCTATATAATTTGTAGGCCTCAGAATGAAAGGAAAATGCAACACTCCTTGTTCAAAAATCTTAAGAATTTCAATATAGCAAGAGCAGAACACTGAACGAAGTGAGGGGCCCCTGTGGGTGCAGAGACTCTGTGCCATATGCCCACAAAGCCAGACCTACGGCCAAGTGTACAGGAGTCATGAATGTGAGAAATTCTTGGGAGTTTGGAAAGATGGCTGTTAAGATTTTTCAAAAAAGTGATGTAAAGATGATGCATCCAAGAACTAGTTGGGAAAGTTGTGATAATTATGTGATTAAACTATATATTCTGATGGCTAGTTACATGTTACATATATTTACTGTGTAAAGGGAATATTGGGTGGCTTAATAGATACGGCTAATTGAAATGATCCTGAGTCGTATGTAGCATGCTAGTTTCTACAACTAATTTAGAATTCAGCAGAATAATGTGAAGTCTTTTACTACTTAATTAAACTTCTGTAATGCCTGTTTTACCAAGATGAATAAAATACATAAATTGTATGAGGTGACATCTAATGCACACAAAAAAGAGAAATGTAAAAATCAGAACAGTGGGTACATTAAACTGATTCTTAATAATTGAAACCAATTTAATCATTTGAGATTATTTTATTCTAGCTGACGTAATACTGTAGCAGTTATATTCTAATTATAACCTGTTTCATTTTACTCTGCCTTTCTAGTTAATTATTACAGTCAATTTGTAAAATGACATGGTTCCACATTTGCATAGGTCACTATTAAATAGATGAATAGCTGAAATTACTCTAGCATTGAAGTGTCAACTTTGGTAGAAGTCAAGAGGACTTCAAATGTTCTTCTAACACCCCTTAATGTGTTAATGACCACTATTAAACTGCAATTAAAAGGCCAGGAAAAATGCATGAAACGGTTAATAGAAAAATAGCAGAGACACAATTAAAACGACTCTAGATTTTTTTTTTGACTGATAGAAAATAAAGTGATATGCTGTAAGAAGTGTAGTATGAATCTATTTCCAACTCAAGGCAGAGTTGACAGTTTAATGATAACAAATCATAGGCTGCCTTTTTGGGGAGCACTGAACGTCAGCTTAAAATTAACATCAGGAGTAAACAAGACAATGTGGTGATTTTACCTTGCATTTAAATTACTACTTATTATGGTACTAAATAATAGCTTTAAATAACTTGGTGTCCAGATTACTGATATAGTCTATCTGTGTGAGAAAAATACAGAACTGAAAGATATGTTTAAGTTTTTGTCATCCTAAATAAAGGATAAACGTATGTCTTCGCTCTGCAGTCTTGTTAGAGTTGCCTGCGAAACCTTTCCCTGAGTCTGTTGTACAATGAAACCCTAACGTTGTTATTAGAACACTTCACTCAGCATAGACTGTATTTTCGAGTCTCATGGATTTTGTTTAACTTGGGAGTATACAAAAAAAAATAGTAAATAATTAAAACTATGCATAAACATTCAACTTGTGAGAAGCCTCTCAAAGCCAGAAGAGGTTAGACACTTTAACAAAGGACACTTTTGCAAATTATAATATAGTTGAAGTGGGTTTTGGGGTTTTATTTATTTTTTAATTTTTTTTTTTACCAAGTTCCCCAGATTTCTTCCTCTTGTCCTGGATTTCACAAAACGTAAAAGTCACCTTCAAAATTTATCTGGTGCTATTTACTAAGTACAAGACATAGATGAATCAAAATGTTTATTTTAAAGTATCCTTCAGTACATCTACCTATGGGCATGGTGGCTAACTATAGTTGTGAATACAAATGAAGAAAGAACGAGGCACAATGACAGTTACCAGGGTAACTTAAGTACAGATCCATATCCACATCTTTTTTCCATGATTATATTAATATTTCAGCCATAACTAGATTTTTGCCTTGAATTATCTATGCTGTCTTAGCTCTACACTTAAATTCTTATACAAAGTTCATCATAATTTGAAGCAAACATATGTCCATACAATTTCATGGACAACACTGAATCCCTGATAACAGGCATCCTAGTCATGACTTGGAACATAGCATTAGAGGTATGCTCTAATGGTGTATATATACATATATATACTTTTAATATCAACTATATCAAAAATCACTTGACCTATGTCTCAAATGTAACCAGTGGGAAAAACTGCATTAAGTACTCAATATCATAGAAATGCTTTACATTAGTCTAAGAGAGAAACAAAATATCTATTTTGCTATTGCAGCCAAAAATTGGAAATTCTTTAGCGAAGCCAATGTCAGGTTCCATATTTGAAGAACCAGTCAATATGCCACTCTGTAGGTTCCTTAAATGCCTGATGACCAGAAGTGGTCAGGATAACATTTATCAATCATACGGCACTCAGTGTTAAATTAAACATTTAAGAATGAGTATTATGTTATGACCCCGTCTTTAAGAGGTCATGGGAAAATAGATTGTGGTAACTATCAACTACTACCAAAGGGTATTTTAAAAGAAAATTAATATTTAGTTTACACTGATATGCAAATATCCACCCCATAAATTCCATTGTCTCTAATTTTTAAAAAGTATTTATTGACGATTCTTTTTTAGAAATTCATTTTCTTACTTATAAGCTCTCCTTAACAGTAAGACTTTTTTTTCCTGTAATTTTTGTCCAAAAAAACAAAAAAAAAAATGAAAGGAAAAAGAACCATGTAGTAGTTACTTCCATGATTATAACCTAGCACATTTGAATCGGTGAAACAAAAGTGCCAATTTGAATGTCACTTTCCCTATGTACATAAAATGGCAATTGAAATAAGGTTATGCTATTTTCTGTGTCTCAGTCTCAGAAGCGTTTTTCAAAGCTGTTTAACTGATTCAATGAATGGCCTTCAGTCCCATGTGTCACGTTTCAAATCCATAAAATGAAGACAGCAGTAACTGTTATATATATACATTTTTTTTGGTAATGGTTGTATTATATCATGACAAAGAAAGGAGATGGGCTATGCAGGAGATAGCAGACACAGTGCTGGACTCCTAAGTGTTCCTCCCAGAAGAGGTGGCAGAAGAAAGAAGACACAGTACCTTCATTGTGCTTTGAAACAAAAAGAAAATGATACACACAGAGAAAGCCATCAAATAAAGCCATTATAGCAATATTTGCTAACAATCTAGATGAACAGGAAAAGTTCTAATTACTTTTTACCTTCAAAGTAAGTTGAAGTTGATATAATTCTATTCTACATTATTTGGCCTTTATTGACTTACTGTAGTTAAAATGTGATTTCTGCTATGCTTAAAAAATATTTTCATAAATGTGTTAAACATGAAAACATGCCACCAGGCTGGCTCTACTCAAAGAAGAAAGGAAGTTCTCTTCGTGAGAAGGAAAAATAAGGAGGGAACCATGTAGAGTTCATGAAGGCAGGGGATGCTGCAATCTGATAACCTTTGTGCTCCTCATGGAGCAACAGGTCTGATTACAAATATGGAGAACACTATCAGGACCGATTTTTGCACCAGCTTGAACAGTCACAACCTCATCAGATAAGCAGGTTCAGGTTCGATGAACCAAAGGTTACACAAAAGCAGAAAAGAGGTGGCAGATAAACACACAGGAATTAAGAATCAAGATGATGAGCCAATGTTAGAAATGCCAGAGTGTAGGTCCCAGAGGACCTGATCATTTATATTATGAAGCGGCAATAATTATCTAATCACCTCCTGGAGTCTCCTTTTATATCTGACCGTGGCTTGGGGAAAAAAATGGAGGGAATTCTGTTTATTCTCTCTCAAACCCCTCTCACATGATTCCTTTACTTCCAGAAAGAAACTAGACTTTGTACCAACAGAAGGACCAATGTCAGAAATCAGAGCCTGGATTGAAAGTCTTCAGGGGAAAGTAAAAGAGGTTCAGCTTTGTTCTCTTACCACATTGCTTAAGAAAGATCAGCGACGGGGGACAAGGGGTCTAGTCTATTGCCAAGGTATGAGAAACTGTAGCCTTGATAAGCTGACTCCAGGAAAGAAGTAGACAGGTATTGGGTGTGGGGGAACCTTATAAGATTCAATAATTAGGTAACTCATTTCCACAGGAAGATTCGTTCATAGAGTTTTGTTTCTCAATAGTTTATTCTCCTGCCAGGGAGCAGCCCTAATCAGGTTATGAGATGTCCCCTACAAATGCAGGTCTGCTACTGTTCTTTAAGACACATTCATAAAGAAAGGTTTGGAGGTACTTTGGGCAAAAAATACCTCTAAATTGGAGGTATTTTTTAACAAAATATTTTATATTCTTTCATATAATTCCTATTACTATAATAATTTTAAAGACTTTATTCAATCATTTATCAAATACACATGAATGTTATCTAATATAAAGTACATGGTAAAAATAGTGGAGGATATTGAGATGAACCAGGCAGGAGGTTCTTTTCACTTAAGGAACTAATAGTGTCACCTAGAGTCTGATAGTGGAAATTAAAAGTACAAACACACACACAAACAGAATACATAATACAATAAATGTGTTATTAAAGTTTAGAGGAAGAAAACAGTACGTCCAGTTAGTTGGAATCCAGGAAGTTTTAAAAAAGCTGATTTTTAATGAACAGAATTCAGACACATCCAAGTTGAGAGAAGAGCATTTAGAGGAGATAGTGCAAACAATGGCAGAGCTGAAAGTCTAATTTTGCTGGGGTTATAAGAATATGTTCCCCACTTCACTGGTGTATTAGGTCAAAAAGACAGATTGGATAGAAAAGTAGATGGAAGCCAGATTATAGAACATCTTTTAAAAATGAACTTTATTTGACAGGCATGGAGGCAACTGTTATAGGAGTATATGACTGGTATAACTCAAGTTACACATTGGGAAGATGTGTCTGGTGGTGATATTGGGTAGACTGCTGTGAGAAAAACCTGTAGACAGAAAGAGAAGTGAAGAAGACATTTGCATATTAGAGCTGTACAAAGCATGGATGTGGAAATGGAGTATATTATCAGTTTACTCACTGTAGTTATCCTTTAGAGCTGCAAAGATTAGAGTACTCTTCCTCTCTGGCGGGCTGGCTTAGAAATTGCCCTCATATTGCCCTGGCAACCTCAAAATCTTCAAGCAGGTTCTTTTATACATAGCTTAGCTGGTACTACATACATAAAAACTCAATTATCTTTTTTTTGTGAATAACTTAGCTGATTTTAGCAATTGTTTTCAAAATACTTTATCATATTCAAAATATTTTATTACTTTTAAATCATGAAATATTATTATAATAAGCATGGTTATCGAAGCAATTCAGTTATTTTGCCATTCAATTTTTTTTAAGTTTTTCTTTTAATTTCAGGGAATTCCCAACACAAATATTCAGGATATATATATATATTTTTTGAAACTAGAATTCCCCTAGTCATTGAGAATGTTTGGGGAAATCCAGGAGAAAATTAAAACGTGTTTGGAACAACAGGAATAAAAAGAACACTATGGAAGTATAGATTAGAAGAATGAAATTTAGAAAATGACACAGAAATGACTATATCAAGAGAAATGAAAGGGAAAGAGAAAAAGTCCTGACATGCATTTCAAAACTTTTGTAGGTTAAAGGAGAAAAAGAGGGAAATGACTTAATTAAATTAATTAAAATATTTTAATTATAAGGCCAACTGAACAGATAACTCAGGAGAGTAAAGAAAAAGAGCATAAGAAATGCATAAGGAAAACTACAGAAAAAAGAATGAAAAATAAAAAAAACATATTAACAACGTAAATGGGAAGAGACTGCAAAGAAAGAGAAATAGAAGGAAAACTAGTGAAAGGATACATGCACTGCAAAAAGTCAAGATATGTCCAAATATTCCAGCTATATAACTCTGGGAAGGTTCAATTTGAAATAGGTCCACCCTAATTAACTTACATATTTTTAAACGTTGTAAAAGTATCCTTTTAAAATGCACTTAAAGTAAAATATAAAAGTCTATAGAAGTACAACTCTTAAATTTTTCAAAAAGCAAGTTTTGATCAATTTTCTTTCTATAATAAATTGTTTTATTATTCATTTAGAACTATTATTCTTTTTGCTTAATTTTCAAAGGGAATATTTTAAAATCAGCAGTTGCTCTGAATACATTAGAATGAGTTAGTTGCTCATATTGTTAAAACAGTAACTAGATTCTAAACAAAAAAAATTAATTGTAAAGTTGAGAAAATGTAGATCTATTTAAAGCTGAGATGACAGTTGTTGAGCATTGTGATGTATCATCTTGACATGAACTGAATGAGGTAGATTAGTGACTGACACTAGCAATGTCAGAATTTACATTACAGCACACACAAACTCCATGGAAATATACTATTAGCACCTACAGTAAGCAGCGATGAGTAATGAGATAAAAATTGACAACGTCAATAGTCATAAGCCCTCACAGTCAAGAATAATGAACTACATGTGTGTACATATAGGTATATATTCATATATATATATACATATATATATATATAATGAAATATACCTTTCATGCCTTCTATAAAAATTAAATTTTGTGTGGCAATAAATACTCTGAATACATAGATGATAAAATTAATTTTGGTGTAGATTAAATGTAGACTATGTTTGCTGCAAAGCACAGTGACAAAGATGGTGTTACAATAATCCTCTAGAAATGAGGTGCACTGAAATACATGCTTTTCCTACTTTACATCTAAAAATGACCAAGAAATCTACTTTTTAAATAAAGGTTTCTCTTTAACTTATGCTACGATAATTGTTAACCTTGTGCACATTTGATCTAGAAATGCTCTGAGCACTAGATAAAAAGTGTTTTTATTGTAGCTATCTCATATATTAGAATTTTAAAAATATAATTTAGAAAGGGTGTCATATCTGCCTTGGAGTTTTCTTTGGAAATTAGAACTTATGAGAGAAAAATGCATTGTGTCTTAATAGTTTAGTTAGTAATTATTAAGTATGCAAAAATCTCCTAAGTGATATTAGTGCATGTTTAGCAATGCTTCGAAAATCATTGTTACAAGAGTAAAATTTAACACGTTGTAAGTGCCTATGCACACCCTCTCTGATTTGTGCATTTTTTTCAGTAGATATTCTTATATTCTTTTCCTATTTAATTCTTTTTTTCTTTAGAGCAATATGAAAAATATTGTAGACTCCTCTCTGTAGTTGCTAAGGCATCTGAGGTCGACAAAGGAATTTCACTCAGTTCTGTGAATTAGTAACCCCTGCACCAGCAAGCTCAGAAACCTGATGTACAGCCAGAGAGAAAGCAAGGGGCGTGGAGAGAGACATGGCTCACAAGTCTTATTCAATGACACGTAGGCGGACAACTGGCAGTGGCTGGCCTCTGCGGTGGCAGTGAGGGGCACATCCAAGGGAGTACTGTCTAACCACCAGTAAGCCTTAGTGGATCAAAATGAAAGATGGTGAGGAAAGAATAGTGGGATCCAGTCCAGGAAAACCAAAGAGGCATTCAGCTTTTGGCAGCTAAGTAAAATAGATTGCTGAATCCTTAAATAAAAAGGATTGTTGTGAATTCTCTTTACTTCCTCTTTAAGAGTAGCAAAATGTATATGCTATCACAGAAGAAATATTCAACTCATAATTAACTTCATACCAATCATACATACACCCAGGTTTATCTTTTCCATCATTTGCACTTAGATTAAGATTTAATAATTATATAGAAATAAGTCACGTCTTTTTCCATATTTGAAAACTATTTCTTTAGCCCTTTTGCTGTATTTCAGATATTATGAATACAAAATTCACACATTTATATTCCTATCATGTTCTGTAAATATACTATACATTTACAATATAGGAAAAATCTCAAGATTTTATATATAAAATGCAATTTGCTTGTGTGAACCAAACTATAATTTGTACAGCTACTTCATTGCTGACATATTTATATATGTATATAATATGTTTTATACATCCATACATATCATCTCTCTCCTGTCTATATTTGCTTTGTGGTTCCAACATTCAATGAATCCATAGTCTGGTTCAGTTCTCTGTTTGCAAGAGACAGGATACATCTGTTTTTAGCAAAGCTGCAACTTTTGGTTTGAAAACCACATAAAGAAAGAACCTATAAAAGTTAAATATGCTAACAGAGGGAAATTAAGAGTAAATAAATCATTCTTAAACCCGAAAGTGGAAAAGAAAGAACATAACTATAATGTATTATATTTCATAATTGAGAGAAAATATTATTTAGAATATGGTGTTATATTTCCTACTTATTTAGATGCTTTTGCATAGTTCTTTCTCTTCCTCAAGAAAATATTTCCAAAATAATTCTTAAGTTTTCCAATACCTCTGTTTCATTTTAAACCCTATGTTATACGATATCTAATTCTGACATCACTCTTCACATTGGATCAATTATCTAGTCTGAATAAACTTTAATTGAGCCGTTTAAAATATGTGCAGCGGTTGTGAACTGAAAAATGCAGGTAGGTTATCTCATTAGTACTAATTTAAATGTCCATGGTTTTGCACATTTTTATGTGCAGAGTGTATGTTTTTATACTAAGCCCTCAGTCATTTTTTCTAAAAGAATGAACAAACAAGATAGATTTTGAAATCACTTAGAGGCGTTGTTTTCTGAATGTATCAAAACTATTGAAAGTACACTCGTCATTATATAACTTTTAAACAGGTTTAGCAATAAATGATAATAATCTGAATTCTTTTTAATTCATTTAATTTTATGACTACTTATACTGTTAACCTGATGATCTCTCAGGCATTTTTCTTTATTTTAGTTTGCATTATTTCAAATGTATTTACTCTAAAGCACAGAGAATTCTTTGATGAATGTCTGTCAAGTCCAATATTAGACTTATTTTTCTGTGTCCTCAAAGCTAAAGTAGATATTGCAAAAGAAGATAAATTTATTTCAAGTATTTTTTAAAATTCCTGATATTTATACTTTGACTCGCGCAAGGTGTTGTTGTGTGTTGGTTTGCTTTGGTTTGGCTTCTCTGACACCAGAGTTTAAGGTGTGTAATCTTTATTATTTGAAAGGAAAATGTTTCAGCTTTTATTAGTATTACCTCTAATAGTACACCTCTCTTTTTGTGGATTCTCTTACATATCAAGTATATCCTTTGACATGCTGACTCAATCTAGCCAACTGTATGTATGTTTATTTTCCTTTCATTGTTACACGTTTAAATAACCAATTGCTCATGAGTTTTGGTTTGGCCTTATGTTTTGCTTACTTCATTTAAGATGAGGCATGAAATATGAATGCTAGCCCGCCTGAGTTTTAGGAAATAGAAATGGTCTTGCTCTTAAAGTATATTTGATACTTTAAAGAGAATCCCTGATGTGTGAAGATACTCAGAGGAATATATATGCGTTCGTGTTATAAGTGAAAGTATAAGAGTGTGTATGTGTAGACATCAAATAAAAACCCTAGTGACTTTAACAACCATAGCACAGTCACCCAATTTGACACACCTGTACTTGCTAATGCTGCACTTGTATGATAAGCACCACTATTTATGTTTTCTCCTGGTCTTCTTTCCCCAGTTCACAAACAGTGGTAAAATAAGTGTGTGTGTATTTGTGTGTGTCTGTGTGTGTGTAGTGTGTGTAAAATATGCATATTTTTAACACTGTTGCATTTGTATATACTATTTAAATCACTTTAAGTGCAAAATAAAACCGTCAGGGAAAAATATTTTAAATAATACATATGCATCAGTAAGCCTAAAAGAAATACATTTTAGAACATATCTACATATATCAAAAAAGACTAATAAGTCCAGTATTCAGATCTTTTGAGGAAAACAACTTTTCTTCAAATATATTAAGTAGACACTATTCTTGAGCCAGCAATATTTGAAGAGACTATTTTTCCTGTATTTTGTATTGTAAAAAACTATAAAAATATATTTATATTATAAAAATAAAAAATATGTTTACATCAAATCTTTTCAGACTTTCTTCTTTGGAGTCACTGAAAAACATTAACCTTAGGAGTTACTATTTATGTGCTAGGCACCGTGCTACTAAGTACTTTTCCTGCATTATTGTATTTAATCTTTAACCACAAAGCTGTGAGTTAGATATTATAAACCCCATTGTACAGGCTGGTTAAGAAATCACCCAAGGTCACACAGCTACTAAAGTGGCAGATCCAGATCTCAAACCAAAGTTTATGCTGTAAGGATTATGTGGCATATGCTAGAAACGATGGAAATTTGCCCTCCAGAATTTCTAATAGGAATGCTTCTTGTTCTAATGCAGGGAAAATGAAAAAAAAATTGAACGAGGGCATCATTCTTTATTAGATGGGGCACAAACAGATACTGCTGTATTTCCCTCCTAAGAATCAGTCAGTTATTATCCAGAAAATTAGAACTTCCAACTTGTCTCCAAAAGTGTATTAACTTTATAAGACATAAACTTTTGGATTTAGAGTTCATTGTAATGTAAATTCCATATTATATATACACATGCAAATGAAGGTATAAATAAATTTATTATCAATACAAATTTCTAATGCTCTCAGAATTAAGGATTAAATGCAACATTTTAGAATAAAACTACACAGTATCATCCTAAAATGTGTATTTTATCCGGGAATCATTCTGTGGAATCTATCCTTTCTTTTACTGTGCCATATCAGATTTTCCTTCCCTTTTCATGACAAGGTATCTTCTAAATAAGCAGAAGTCCTATTTATAGCAAATGACAAAGGAGACAAAAATCCAGTCCAATAAATGTGTAGAAAAGTCCAACTCATTGTATGGATTGAAATAATTTAACAAAAAAGACAAATTGCAACCTATTTAACAAGTTTGAAAAACAGCATAGTAAGTAAGCACTGTGGAAAAATAACTGAATTACATTTTAAGATTTCCTGTGCCTACTGTGTGTAAGATACTGTGCTAGTGCTTTATAATGCATTAAAATTCAACATTAACACAAAAAAGGTTTAAAATTATATTTAAGATCTATTGCAGTCTTTAAAAGTCATATTTTTTAAATGATACAAATGAACTTATTTACAAAACAGAAACAGACTCACAAACAAATTTATGGTTTTCAAAAACAAATTTATGGTTACCAAAGGGGAAACGTAGGGGGGAGGGATAAATTAGGAGCTTGGGATTAACATCCACAGACTACTATATATAAAATAGATAATCAACAAGGACCTACTGGATAGCACTGGGAACTCTACTCAATATTCTGTAATAACCTATATGGGTAAAGAGTCTGAAAAAGAATGAATATATGTCTAACTGAATCACTTTGCTGTATACCTGAAACTAACACAGCATTGTAAATCAACTATACTCCAATAAAAAAAATAAGGTATATTTTTAAATTTTCTAAGAGTTTGATATAATTAGAAATTCATATTTTGATATGCAACAATGTTCTTAAAACTGCTAACTTTCACTCTACTTCAAACAACTGCTTTAGAACTCTGAAAGTTCGTATACAGTGATTGTATTTAGAATAGGAGAATTAAATTTGTGAAATACTCCTCTCAAAGGAGTTGTCACTAAACATTGTATCATATGGCACTCAGTGGACAATCTGCCCAACACATTCTCATCTTGTGATAAAATTTATTATCACAGTTACTAGTTGCAGAAACACCTATATTATATGTGGCCTACACTAATTACTTTGATCAAATTACAGGAATGAATTACTATATGTCATTTAGCATATACATTTTGCCTACTTTTCAGCCAGATATTCACTGTAGACATGTACTACGTTGAGAAAAATAGTTTCATCTTATATTAAAAATATTTTTGCTTTCTAAGCCATATATTTCAATGCTAATGGTGTGTTTATCCTTTTAAAGAATTCTGTGACTTTTGACAAAATTATTTTCTGTGAAAATTTAATTCTAGAAAGTATTTTTTTAAATTTTCATAAGAAAGTTCTACCATCATTCTCTTTTTATAAATGAGGCCACAGGCACTTTGGGAGTTGGGAATGGGGCTACCTTTTAAAGTTTCAACTTAATGATGGTGAGAACATTAGAATTCAGCGTTGCCAACTGCACTCAGTACCCTCCTCTACTTTGAGCCAAGTAAGAAAACAATTTTAAGGCGGTTCTAATAATTTTTTCAAACTTCTGCAACTTATACAATCACTACCTACATGCTCAGTCTTTTCATTTTCCTTAGAGGTATTTAAAATAATTTGATCCTGTATATTGAAGTATGAAAGATAGAAGAGATTTTTAATCTTTTATTTTTCTTAAATATGGGTAAAATATCTTGATAAAAGCAATGATTTCCTGATTTCAGCTATCAGAGTAACAAAATGTGATCGGTAGTTGTTATGTTACTGGTTTACGCATTTAAAGGTAGTCCACGATTATTAACATTAATGTATATGGCTAATAAGAAAGCATAGCCTTGTTGCAAGTAAATTTGTGTTGTTCTGTATCACTGTTGGAGAGTGAATCTATTAAAAGACAGCTGAGCCTAGCTAACAATAAGAAAGAAGGTAAGATTCCACCGACAGGAAATAAAATAATTTTCCTTTGGAGTGTTAGAAGGACAAACTTACTTGTAATAAACATAAATAATATTTTTCTTCTTGCTTAATAAGATACTCACTGGTAATTACAAGACATAAAGTAATTCTGTTTTCTTCTTACATTACCTATGTGTTCATAAACATTTTAATTGTATATATCATATGTAAATATACATCTTAGCAACTACTCTTCCCTTCTCTGTCTTCCACAATAATACCTATCACGATTAAGTACCTGCTGTATGTTTAATAAACACATCCTCTCAGAAACCCTTTCTGGCAGATATTTCCATTCCCTTTTTGTGGAAGCCAAAGTTCTGAGGTGATGTGTATGTCCCCACAGTCACTAGGGCAAACAGTAGCAGAAACAGGTTTGAATCCAGGTCTTTGTGGTTCACTCCATGGACTGCAGTAACTCCCTCAGTTCTAGAGGACCGTCCTTCCTACCTGCACTCAGAATCTCATTTCGTTTTGTTAACAGTAAGGTGAAGATTGTAGGAGGTAAATTCTGTACATCTAGCACAGGGCCTGGAAGTTTATACACAGTCAATAAACGTTAACTCATTACAAGCACTGCAAGAATATGCGTTAACATCTACCCTGTTCCACACCAACACTACCCATGAAGCTAACTAAACTAATTCATGCTAAGATATGAATGACTACTAAACATCCTTCTTGTCCTCTGCCTTCTTATTAACCTAACTGAAAAATCTCAGAGAATTTCTTTCAAATTAGAACTTAGTAACCCAATAATTATCCAATTAATAGCAGCTAAGAAAACAAAGGGAAACAAAGAAATATTGGTTAAAATTATTTGGGGTGAGTGGCAATAAAAGACATAGTTAAAATAATACTATAAAACCACAAAATATGCTTTTAACTGAGCACTTTAAATGAAAATCTGTAAGTAAACACACAGTGATATATCTATATGCAAATCTTACTATGTATATATGTGCATACACACACACACCACACTGGATATCTCTGTCTCTCTGTCTCTATCCCTCTCTTTCTCTCTCTTTTTCTATCTAACTCTATATACAGATATGTACATGCATGTTTATGTACGTTTATCAAAACTTACAATCCTTCAGTCGTATTATATGAAGGTATACCACAAATCAGGTCATATCCTTAACACATAAGATTTATGTAGAAAGATTCGTTGTAGCACTGAGAACTACAAAACAGGTGTTAGATGAATCCTCAGAATCAGTGTTAAATGGACATTTCACTAAATCTTTTATAAGTGTAATTTATTGCCAACATTTTATGGCATCATTATTATATGAAGGTGATATAATCATTTCTTGCCATTAAAATGTAACTTTATATTGAACATTCCATATATTATAAATCACATCTAATCATATCAGAAATAATATTACTAAGTTTAAAATAAAGAGAGTATGTTTGTTCCTGTTTTTGTTGACATAATTTGTCATGTAGCCTTAGATTTCCAGATGGAGGTGTCATTCTGAAAGTCATCACTGGAGGATTAGATAATTAATTGTATTAAAAACCTGTGTTTTCACTTTCACGATACGAAACACATTTTGCTTATTTTAATGAATTCTGTACACTCGTAAATTGCTTCAACTGGAGATGAAGGTTGTATATGCTCAGACAAAACTCATAAAAACATTTCCAGTAAGCATTTCTTTCAGTTACTAGAATTCAGAGTTCAACTTTAAATCTCAATAATATCATAGCAGTGTATTTGCTTTTGAGGTTTTTCTTCAATTTTGCTTTTACTAACTGTACAAAATTCCATCTAAAAACATACATGAGAATTAAGAATGTATTTCACAGGTTTAAAACTAGACAAAATCATGGGTATATCGTGAACACAGAATTCTGAATTGTAAGTGGGATCAAAGTTGAAACACTAATTTTTTCCAAATAATCAATCCTAATATATACTTAAACAGTATATGTTTATATTTATATCCTAGTTTATTGAAAACAAGGTGAAGCAACTCATAACAGTTATGTTTTATTAATATTGAATTAAATGAATAATATGCTTAAGGAAAAAAAAACCTCAGTGAGCAGTTTTAATATTAAGGATCACTACTAAATTCTGAATCAAGTAATTGGGTATATTAGATGACAGATATACCGATGGAGAGATATATGAATGGACGAATGGATGGATGGATGGATGGATGGATGGATGGATGGATGGATGAATCAACTGAGTGATCCACAGATAATTACACACACAGAGGGAGTGTAGAAAGGAGGGAGGGATCATTTACTATGGTTTTGAAACATCTGCTAAATTTAACAGTGGATTTATATTACTTAGGTTAGAGATGTAAAATATGTTAAGGCAACTTTGAAGGTGTTCATGTTTTTAATATATTTAAATTTTAGAGCAAAGACTGTAGTTGCAATCTGCACAATATATCTTTAAATAGACTTTGCTCTGGAATAATGCTGGGAAAATCTCGATTTCACATATTTTTTTCAACTGGACATTTCTGAGTCTTTGAACAATATGTAATTGTGCCTTTACAGTCTTCAAGGCCTTTAGTTATTATGTTATAGAGACCTAATAATTACTTTATTTCCTCTGCATAGAGGCCAAGTTATGTATGGAAATCTGAGTTAGGTCAGTCAACCCCACAAGGTAAGCAGCCACCAGAATCTTTCCACAAATGAGAAAATAAATGAGGGAGGAGGAGGCCAGAGGAAATGGTATGGGAAGACAGAATGACAAGAAGAAACTTGTGCTTGTTTTTACTTGTTTTGTTCTGTTTGCATCTTTGGTATATAAGCTTGCCCAGGTAAAGAAGGTTGATACCTCAGAGCAAGAGAAGCATCATTTCTGGAGCACTGGGTCAGTTACAATTAGGCTGTGTTTTTCCTCAGCCACTAGTCTGCTTTCATAAATAAGGCATCAAGTTGGGGTCTGAGATCAGAAAAGAGGCTGTGGATCCAAAGGGCCCACCTACCTCTGGTTTCCCTTCCTGCTGCCCACTTCTCCTCTTATCTACTTCTGAAAATTTCTTTCAAAAATTTTTTCCTCCTTCCCTCCCTAGTTTCCCCCCCTCTCCCCTCCCCTCGTTTTCTTTTGTCAGGCCAAGCTCCAGGGCATTCCCTTGCCACAGAATACAGTCTTGGCTGTCAGCTTCTTACTGGACTCCAGCTATGTGGTCTATCCCAGTTCGTGGCCCAAATCCAAATGGGGTACGCTGGTAGCACTGGCTAAGTTTCACCATTGTTTGGTCTATCATACTAACATATCTTAGGTTTAGCAAGGTAATCCTCACTCTTCTCATGTTGTCACTTTTGCCATATATCTCTGTCTTTTTACTATCTTTTAATTCAGTGAATCAATCTAATTCAGTAAATCAATATTTATGTGCAATTTTTTTAACATAGAAACTTCTGAAGATGTCACTAAATAATTCTGTCAAACAGGAAGTTCTGCCATACACAGTAGAAGACCACTAGAGAGAGTCTTATGTTTAGCTGTCATTGAAGCAGATACGCCACTTCTCTGACACTTTAAAAAAATGTGGAAAAGTAATTTGTTTTATCCTAATATATTTTGTATTTCTCCCTAAGCACTTTTTTCTCCATATTATCAGTAAATAGATTCCTTTAGAAAAAGAATAGTCAAGACTCCACTGAATTATAACATTGAACTGAACCTCTTCTAAGAGTCTGACAGTCTCTGATACAATACGTATTTGTTTTCACTGTGACCATGATGATGAAACTGACAGGACTGAACTAAAACGCCATGAGAGATGTTTTCCTTCTCACATTTCTAAATGTAAATAATATTTCTGCCAAGATATTTATAAGAAAACACACTTTTGATGCATCGAAGAGATCATATAAAGCTTAAATACTTAATATAAATGTCAACTTTGAGAAAAATAAGAAAGATTTTTGGAGTTTATTTTTACTTTCCCATCCATTTACAGGAATGGGAATCTCTGAACATCAAAATTTTTAAAATATTTTTGCCTCTAAATGCTATTTGATGATGTCTAATACAGTTTATCTTTTCAATCCTCAGTAGTTAAACTCTTTTCCAAAGAGTATAAATAATCAAGTTGCAGATTCTAAACTCTATTAAATAGTTAAAAAGAAAACAAAGAGTTAAACTGGTGAAGGCAAAAACTC
>NC_137155.1:71584361-71597563 GCF_951394435.1 Stenella coeruleoalba
ACACACTGCTCTATATTAAAATAAATGGTCCATCTGACTTAAAACTCATGCTTTTTCTATAAAAACTTATGGTGACCCTCAAATACAAAGCTAACGTATGTGGCATTGTTGAGTTGTTCTAGTGGAAGCCAAAGTGGGCGCTGGAGTCCAACACCACCAGCTTAAGTCACTTGTCATATTCTCTACCCGCTTACCCATCCTGTCTCCTCATTCCCCACCCTATGCAGGCCAATGGCCAAAGAACTTGAAGAAGCATGTTTGAAAAACTCTGCATACTTTCATTAATTTATTCAACAAAAGTTGAGCATCTAGAATGTCCCAGGAAATGCGCTATGTGGTAACGATAGAATGCTGACTACAGGAGACACAGCTCCTGTCTCAAGGTGCTTACAGTCAAGCTACAAATAAAGATCATGTAAGTTCATGGTGAAGAAATGGAGCCAGAGAGGAATCCTACAGCCCCAGTAAGAGAAAATCTGAATACTAAGTTAGTGTGGTTTGTTTAATGTCACTGGATTTCTTTTTTTTTTTTTTTCAAGTAGGGGAGTGACAGGCTCAAACTGCCACTTAGGTAGGAGTTTAATCTAGCACAACCACTTAAAGTAGGAGTATATATATAGGATGGGTTATGGCGGAGGAGGCTGAAATTAATAACTCAAAATTAGGATTCTATCATAACAATCCAAGTGTGATATGTCTAAATTCAGGTAGTAATAACAAGGATGAATCTAAAGCATATTTGAGAAGGTGATTTTTTTAAATGACAGTCTAATTGGTAGTGACTGATTGAATGTTGGGTTCAAAGGAAGAAGTGGATCCTACATCAAAGACAGAATTGTAAAAACAGTAAAGTCAAAAGGATGAAAAGAGTTGGCTTTCAATTATATTTTGTTTTATATATAAGAAAGTTCTAAATATTTGCCCCCTTTTTTTTACAGAGACAACTACTTCAGCTGATGTGAGATATAAACTTCAACTCTGGAGACTCTCAGGCATTCATCAATGCTAGCAAGTCATCAGTTGTCAGAGCAGATAATTTATTCAGCCAATACCAAATTATCTAGTACTTACTATGTTCCAGGCACTTTGCTCTGCTTTGATTTTCTTGTCCTCGAGGAGCACACAGTCCACTGGGGAAGAGAAGCAGTTAGCAAAGCATTCTAATATAATGTGGAAAGGCTATAATAGAGAGAATAAAGTGTCATAGCTACATTAAGGAAGAGAATATTAACCCTGCCTGAGGGAGCCTAGAAGGACTTCAGTGAGGAAATAACATACACACTAGTCCTTGAAGGATGAACAGTAGTCTAGCAGGCAGAGAATTTCATAAAAACAAAAAAGGCTTTCTATACATTGAGAGAGCAACACCAAAATTATGGAAGCATGAAAGAAAATAGCATGTTTGGAGACTAATAAGGGGTTTTGTGCAGCTCCAAGTATAATACATATGGTATAGAATCTTAGAGAAAAGCTTAGAATGTTTAGTTGGGGCCAGATCATAGAGGGCTTTGCATGCTGTGCTAAGGAGGGAATTTTTAAAATTCCTTCAAGAAGTAGGGAGTTAAATAAAGATGTTAGGGGTAAGAGTGTGATGATTAGAGTTTATATTAAAAAGTATACCTGGCATATAATGGAGAAAAGATCAAATGTAAAAATAACTAGAAGTAGAGAGATCAATAAAGTGCTATTGTATAGCTAAATCAAGAGAGAATGAGATTACTACTAATTCATCTGTATGAATGTCTAATCTCAATTCATGTGAGTCAGGAGTCATAGTAGGTTCACCTTTCAGAGGAAGAGCATATAGAGTAAGGAAAGAAGAAGTCTGAACATTAATTACTGGTAATTTCAACTGAGGGAGAAGAGGATTAAAGAAGCACTTGAAGGGGCTTTTGGGGGGAAAAAAGGAGAAAATAATGTCACGGTGACCAAGGGAAAAAATCATCTTTAAGAAGGAGAAAGCAGTAAATAACATTAAAGACCAAGGAAGATCAAGTCAAATGAAAACTAAAAATAGTCATTGGAGTTTGGGGGTTTTTTGTAATCATTTTCCAGAGTGATTTTTTGGGAAGAAATCAAAAGGAAGCCAGATTTCAAAGGGTCTAATAATCAATGGAGAGTAAAAAGTAGAAGCTTAAAGCAGAGACCATCCTTTTAAGATGTTTTGAAGGCCTGGGGAGCACAATGGCAGTGACTGACCAGGGGCATCTGGACCTAAGGAAAGTGAATGTTTAACATGGAAGGGACTTAGAAATGTGTGTAGGACAAAGTGAAAGTAAATGGAAGGGAGTGTTGAAAATACAAAACAAAACAATTTCTTTTTAAAACTTCTTGAGAAGAAAGATTCTTTGTGTGTGTAGGCACAGAATCAAAAGCTAAGGCAAAGAAAAAGGTTTATCTTGTATTAATATGAGCTAAAGGTTTATCTAAGACAGTAGAAAGGAGACAATGAAAGTGCCTGGCACATTGTAGGCATTCATAATTGGGACTTGAATGAATGTTAGCAAATCAGGGAGTAATGGTAAATTGAAGACTTGTTCTCTATTTTTCTCCTATGATGGTCATAGTTTCAAGATAATATGCTGAGAAAAGCAACAGAGGCATGGTAACAAATTTAAGGACAGTGCTAAATGTTTGAGGTATTTGTTACAGAAAATGAGAAATCTAGATATCTTTTAAGATATGAAGAGTTTCCTGAAGATGCAGATGACGTTATCAGTTTTGTATTATATTGGGGCTTATCTATAGTGGCCCTGTGATTTTCTCTAACGTTAGCAGGAGCTCAGCTACATACTGCCATAGATAAGAGTACTTTTGGAAAATTAAGATGACAGTTAAAGTGATTGGCAATAGGGCAATGGAGAGAGAAGAAAATTAAAGCAGAAGTATTTAACTCAAACTAGAAGCATAAAAGGAGTTGAGGCCTGGGCATCACAATGAGGATAAACAAAAGACATTGTTGGCATAATGCAATGAGTAGGGAGTAACATTATGATAAAAGTCTGTGAACAAAATAAGGTTGGGGTTTAAGAATTTTGTGATAGAAGAATTCTAGCAGAATAAAACTGCCCACAGACTTTTATTTGTTCATGTATGTGACGTTTGTTGGAACTCTACTTCTATTACTGTTAACATCTTTTTCCCCAGCAGTCCTATAAACTTCATCACATCATGTGAATGGCAAAGGAGAGTATGGGATTCTCCAGACTTTTGATATAGTCCAGATTCTTTCCAGGCAGACATGATTCCCAGAAGAATCCAGAGTATTCCTTTCCAGGACTGGAATGGGTGTTACCTATAACTTGTAAGGGAAAGGATTCTGTACCAGAATTGTAATTCCGTATGTTCTTCCAAATGAGTTTTGCTCTCACTTGTGTACTTCCATCTACTTTTCATCCTATCTGAAACTTTTCATCCTATCTGAAATCCCACATGTCTACACCTATGCCTTTCCTTGCCTTCCACTTTTTATCTTAGGACAAATCTACTTCTCTACACCAAATAAGGTAAGAGGGAAAAAAGCACAGAAAACAAAAATAATAAAACCAAAACTTATGTTACAAGAGAAATGCAATTGAGAATAGGGCTGTATGCAAGTACTACTTAAAGGGTCTGGAAGTCAGTTAATTCACTTCTAGTGCTAGCTTCGCCAGTATATGTTGTCTGGCCTTTGATGGATTACCAAACCTGTTGGGACCTCAGTTTCTTTATTCTTAAAAACAGTGATTTTGCTAGCTTATCTTTAAGCTGCCTCTCCATTCAGAAATTCTATAGTAGGTTATCCATTTGCTTTTAAAAAATCAATCACAGTTGATTTTTTCATGAGTTTCTTAATGTTAGTGAAGACCTCATAAAACTTATCAGATTCCTTTTAACAAATATAATAGATGGCACTTAAAAGCTATGTTCCTTGAAGTATTTCAGTTTTTTTTCATTTTATATTTTGAAGCCATATTATTAACAGTATAAAAATTTTGAATTGTTATATGTTCCTGGGAAATTGAATCTTTTATCATTAATTATTGCTTCTCTTTATTGCTTGCAATGTCCTTTACCCTAAAGTCTACTTTGTGGGATAACAATATAGGACACTTTCTTTTGCTTAGTATTAGTTAGTATTAGTAACTACTGGTTAGTTATTCTTTTGGTTATTATTAATACAGTTGGTATCTTTTGATTTATTCTGACAGTTTTGTCTTTTAATTTCAGAATCTAGTCCATTTATATTTATTATAATAATATAATATATATATATAACATATAATATGTAACATTATATATGTTATATAATAATATAATAAATATAATAATTAAGAAATTTGGAATTGTTTCCACCCTAATTCTTTGGGGCTTTCTAATGCTCCCTTTTTCTATATCATTTTTCTCCTTTCCTGCTTTTTTTAAAATTTG
Source organism: Stenella coeruleoalba (assembly GCF_951394435.1). NCBI lineage: Eukaryota > Metazoa > Chordata > Mammalia > Artiodactyla > Delphinidae > Stenella > Stenella coeruleoalba. Next base: position 71,588,772 of record NC_137155.1, read on the forward strand.
ACATAGAATATTTTTTATCATTATCTGCTTGCTTGTTTGTCCCCTCCCTAGTCCCCATATATTTCCATTCCATTAGTTTGGAAACTACATACTTTACCTTTATTCTATTTGCGATTATCCCAAAAATGTTAGCATGTATATTTAGCTTTACATGTCCAAAGTTAAGGTATATCTGTTCCCTCTTTCTAAACATTATAGGCCCTTAGAGTGTTTTATCTCCAAACATATTTTTACCCAATATTTTAATTCTAACATTTAATTTTTACAAATTAGATATTGTTAGTATTGTTCTATACCATCAAGTTTTATTTCCTTATACTTGTTATTTTCTCTGATTACCATTCCTCTGTCACTCTGTCTTTCCTTCTTAATGATTTTTAACTTCTTCATGAAGTTCATCCTCTAGTTCTTTAGAGAGATCTGTTGATAGTAAGTTCTCTCAATTTTCCCTATCTAAAAACAGTCTTTACTTAATGCTTTTTCTTAAAAAATAATTTTACAGGCTATACAAGTCTGTGTTCAAAATTAGATTTTCTCAGAATTTTAAAGATATTATTCCACAGCCTTCTGGCTTCCATTGAGCATCTACTTCAATGTCAGATATCAGTCTAATCGTTGCTCCTTTGTAATTTGACTGTTTTCCATCAATATTCATTTTAATTATAGTAAATCATGATTGGGATGGCTTTTGATTTATATTTCTTATGATTAGTTGGGTTTCAAATACTGTAATTTCATGGCCATTAATTACCTCATTCAATATTGCCTTTCTCCCATTCATTCTATTCTCTATGGAACTCAAATTACATACATCTTAGAACTTCTGTTTCTACAATTCATATCTTTTAGAATGTCTTTTTATTTTCTATTTCATTGTTTCTTTGTGTTGATTTCTGGACAATTTCTCTAGCTCTATCTTCCAGTTTACTAATTCTCTCTTCACTTGTGACTAATCTGCTGTTTAGCTGTCCCAATCAGTTTCTAATTTCCGTTTTTATATTTGTATTTCTATGGCTTTCTTTTACAATACTACCTTGATAACTCTGATAATGTCCTGCTCTTTAGTCACACTTGTTATTCTCTCTTTTATTTATTTAAACATTTACTAATTTTATATTTATATATGATAATTCCAATATCTGTAGGTTTTGCTGGTCTGATATTACTATTATTGGTTATACTAAATCTAACTCATGGTAGCTTGTTTCTGTATGTGCTTTATGATTCTTTCCCCTAGTCTTAGTTCATATTCCTTGCAATTTTATGTGTGAGAAAATTAGATGTGTCTGGGTTTTTTGCTCATTCTAGATGCCTAGGGGTACAATTAACATAAAACCACTTTTAATTAAATGTTGAGCTTATACTTTTTTTGATGATCCAAAGATAAATTAAAAATCCAAGCCCATCCAAGCCCATGTACCAATCAATTGATAGATATACAGAGTGTTATTTTAAATTTTAAGATCAACCACTGGTTCTCTCTCAGAGTTATAGACTTTCATAGAGATTTAAAGTCTGACTTCCTATCTCACAGAGATTCCAGTCTTTGCTTTCAGTCCTCCTCACATGAGTCATTCAAATCAAAGCTGTAGGCTGCTGGAGATTGGGAAATATTCCACAGCAGTCACAGGCTTTAGTACTGGTTTACCTCCCTGGATTTGTCATTTCTCATTATCTTTAGCCTCCAAAAATTTTCTTTTCTCTCTTAAATGCCCAGCGATGGCTCTGATAATGATGGCTCATATCATTATCCCTTTACATGTAAAAATCTATTCTAGTTTTACTTTTTATAAAGAAATAAGACTTTACAGATATGACAGTTTCTTCCACCATTTAATGAAAGGTCAGCGAACTATGGTCTGTGGGTCAAATATAGCCTACTGCCTACTTTTGTAAATAAAATTTTACAGGAACACAGTCATGGTCATTCATTTATGAATTTCTATGGCTAATTTTGTGCTATAACATCAGAGTTGAGTAGTTGCCACTGAGCCAAAAAAATTTACTGTCTAGCTTTACAGAGGTTTTTGGACCCCTGATCTAAATCATCAGCAACTTATTTATCTTACAACAAACATCTTGGACTTACTAAAACAGCAAAGTATTATTCAATGTGGGCATTCATTTACTTAATGTATGCATGTGTTCATATAGGTTTATAATATCACTACAGCAGATTAGAACTTCTTTGATGGTATGAGTTATATATTTAAAAGGCTTTAGTAGCAGATCCATCATAGAAATACACTTAATAGATGCTTTTGATTACAATGATGACGATGGTGATGATGATGACATCTTGAATTCTCATAATTTTCTAAGCCATGACAGACATAAGAACAGATATCGTTTTGTAGAGTTAAATGTACTTGTCAAGTCATTTTGGAATGTGGTAAATCACCTTAATTGGGTACATTTTGCCTCCAGGAATCTTAACTGCTTATGTTCTCTGACACTCTTACTGATGAAACTCATTGCCATAGATTAAAGCTATGAATGTTACTCACTTTCTAACATTATAGCTTTTATTACAGGGGATTATCTTTACTATGTGTATAATATCCCATGTTCTTCCATAAAAGAAGAAATATACATTTACATAGAAAAAAAATGCAATATTCCAGTGATAGCTCTTCACTACCTATTTTTAGAGTACACATAGCCTCAGTTGTTCTGGTCCACAGAGAAAAAACAGATAATGAGATACACTTTAAAATATATATACATGTTTTTTTTGAAAAGGCTCCTGACAAAAAACAGAGATGCAGCCTGCAAAAGTAAAAGAAATGGCTGAATAAAAATATTGTCACAAGGGAAAAAGAGAAATATGTTACAAAATTTTATTCCTGGGATAGGGAGTACTGTACTTGGTGAGAGAAGCCAGAAGGAGTGAATGAATTAATGGTATTTGCTAGATAGAAGAAAGCGCCAAGTAAAATGAATATAGAATACTTGTAAAGTGTCCCCAATGGAGAGATAGAGTACTAGATACAAGGGACAGTTGGCATTGCTAAAACACATGAGTGGCATGTCCCAGAGTAAGAAAGGCAGTGCTAGGCATAATGGCATCTAGTGTAGAGAGCATGGACAGCAGCTTTTCTGCAGAGCAATGTTGTTCGTGGCTAGTAGTGATCTGTGGAAAATGTAAGTGAACAGTTTTCACAGAGCAGCATGTGAAAGGGAATAAACTAACCAGGATATCTGGCTGCAGCGCAACTAAGGGAAAATTCTATGGGTACAAAATCAAGCTGTAATCTCTTTGGAAACCAGGCAGTAAGTCTGAGAAAAAAATTCTGAGATTGAAGTGAGTAGTACAGCATTTCAATTCAATAGATTTGTATGGCAATCTTCCATTTGTGTTAGGAAAAAAAAGTGTTGTAGAATGCTAATGAATTAGTTACAAAAACTTACAGTGTGCAAAACTTTGTCAATTGTTCATTTCATTTGTTTAAACTATTTTTCTCCAATTGATATGGCTGTAAATGTAAAGAGCATTTACTGAATGGGCTCCATGCACAGAGCACGTGTGAAGGACTTAGTGGACTTAGTGGGGAGAGAGAGGTGCAGTGGAGGTGATTCTGATTGTGGGGAACAAGGTTCTAGTTTAAATAGAGTTTATAAACTCAAAGCACAGACCACTGAAAATGCACCACATTGAATATATGTGTAGCGGTCCAACATAAATAGATTTCTCAATGTTAATAGAAACATGTCAGAGGATTGCTTTGCAAATGTTAAATGCCACATCAAGGTCAATATTGCCAAGAAAATCCATGAATGCTGTTTTAAAGTGTCATTATAAAGCAAAGAAAGTAAAGTAGCTCTGGGTGTTATTAATAATAGCCCTAGGATTTGGATTCCATGGACAAGAAACATGAGATTTTTCCCAAAGGATAATTATTTTAGGAATCTCATTTTTGTCTGAAACTCACCTGTGTTTATTGACCATCAAACCTTGATACAAGGCTTATCTTTTAAAATGGCTATTCCTAGGCGGTACTGAATGTTTGAAATACAATATCTTTGCTGGATCTGTTTGTGATTTAACATTCTTACAATATATCTTATTACAGAGGCTATTATTTTCATAAATCCTGTAAAACAATGAATAAATATTTGCAAGGAAGGTTTAATAGATGACATCAAAATGACTCAACACAGAGTATTTATAAAAAGTACGGCAAAATGCATATGGAAGAGGCTCTCAGAAGTGCTGACAATAACTACTGAAGCAGATTACCTTAAAAGAAAACACATATGGTTCCATTTTGTGCCTTCTTGCTCAACTAAATATGTTTAGAGGCACAAGCTTGCAACCTGCTGAGTGAATCCTATTTTATCCATATGTGGATTATAGAACTAAAGAGGAGACAGTTAAGATTATTATTCAGTTACTTTTTCACATTTCAAGATGAAAAAGATGAGCAAATGTATGGGTTTCCCCTTTCCTTTTACAGGTTCAGACCCCAGAATTAATTTCTTTTCCTACAATGAACTACCTACTGATACTCCTGCTTCCCAAACTTGGTGACTTTCAGGCCTCTAAAATTCAACATCATTTTGTTTTACTATAGGACATCTCTAAATTGGGAAGAATATTTTGTGTAAAGACAAAAGCAAGGATAGTCAATTATCACTTCACTCTCCATCTACAATTTCCCCCATCAGTATACCCTAATTTTGTCCATTCTAAAACAAATAACTCAACCCCACTCCTCATCCCAGTTACTGTCCTTTCTTCTCTCCTTCACAGTTAAAAATTTTGAGTGTATTATCTACCCTCACTCTATTGACTTCCCTACCCAAACTTTCCTTAAAACACTCCAATCTGACTTCCCTCCAAAGTCCCTCCAATGACTTTTATGTTAAGTTTCTGTCCTCTCAATTTCTTGATCTCTCAATTTGACTCAATACTATTGATTATTCCCTTCTTCTTTATAGCTTCCATGACGTCATAATTTGTTTGTTTTACTTAAAACAAAGTAAGGCATCTCCTTTGGCTCACCATTCAGAATTTAAATGTTCAGATTTCTCAGAGATCTGTCCTAGACTCTGTTATCTGCTCACCCATGCTTTTCAAAGGTAACCTGATACGCTACTCTGGCCGCAGTTTTCATCTGTAGTGACACATCTCTAGCCTAGGCTTCTTCCCTGAGCTACAGGTCAGTATAGCCTCTACCTACTGGTATCTCTACCTCCATGTCTCAAAAGAAACTCTAGGTGGAACAGGTCTAAAGTAACCCACACATCATGGCCCACCTCCTCCATCCCAGTGTATGGCATCTTCCTCCTTTCAGTTGTGCAAACCAGAAACATGGAAGTAAGCCTTGACTCCTCCTGTCTCCACATCCATAACTGAAAAATCTTCAAGATTTGTCAACTTCATCTTCTGTATCTCTAGAATCCGACCATTTCTCTCCAGGTTCACTACTGCTGCTCAATCCAGGTGTTTCACCCATTATAGCTCAAAAACATCCCTTGAATTCCGCCTTCCCTTCTCAACGCTCATCTTTTGTCATTAAGTTGAACCTGGGATAACAAGATTCATTGCCACCAATTTTTCTCCAGGTCAAACAACCTTCTACAATGCTGTCAGAGTTATTTTCTTCAATTAAAAGATAAGAAAACTATTGCCTAGTTAAGGTATTTGTTGGATCCCTGCTACCAAGAGGAAAAATTCAAATTCTATAACTTAGCTGTGACTTCCATAATTTATTCCCAACCTCTGTCCAGTCTCATTTCAGAATATTACCCAACTTCATCAATTCTAATTGCAAGCCAGAGTGAAGTTCTCTGTCACTTTTCTTGGGGCCTGCCTACTCCTTGTATGATTCTTCTGGCTTTTATACTTGATGATTTCTCAGTCTTGTACACTCCTTTTTATTCTTCCAGATACAAGTCAAATATTACCTGAAGCTGCCTTTGCCTCCGGTAGAGTTCTTTGTTCACCTTTTGTGCCTCTCTATCTCTTGATCCATCTATCTGCTTTAGTATGAACTGAACTATATTTTCAATTCTCTATTTACATGTATATCCTCCCAAAAGACTATGAGCTTCATGATGGCAAGGACTGTCTCAGTCACCTTTAGGTGCTTATCACACATAATAGGTACTCAACAAAGTTTTAAACTGAAGTATTAGAATATTTATAAAATCATGACATAAATAAAAGTATAAGAGCACAAAGTTAAATAGGAAAATTGTGATACATATATTTGAGGCCTCACTAAATTAAAAGCAAGGCCACAAGGTAGGAAATTATAAATAAATTTGATGTCAAAACCAATACCACGGAGGAAAAACAGGTTTTGGGGGGCTGACCAGCTTTAGACACTGAGTTAGCACAAAGAATGACTTAAGCCTAGTATATTACGAGTTACTCAGAGGTTTTTTTAAAAAAAAGACATAAAGAGGAAAGCTAGTATATGTACATATTTGTTAAGGTGATGTCTTCACATCACAGTATGTATTACATTACTGGGTAATTACCTATTCTGTACCCTTCTAAGCCCTTACCCCTTTACCTGGTTTCAAGTGTCTAGTCAGGTGCTTCAACTGCTTCACATCTCTAAGGTCCAGATCACAGAATCTGTAGTGTCCTTTCATTTTTTAATACCCTATGGGTCTCCAATACTTCCTCCAGAGCCCCAGTGCTTCCTTCAGGCATATTACTGCTTGTATATCTATTAATGCTCTGTTTTTTCTCATTTCTTAACATTTTTGCACATGCTTTTCCTCTGCCTAAAACTCTTCCTCTCTCTTATGTCTGAAGTATCAATTTAGCTTCCTAGAAACTTTCCATGATTTTAAAAATTGATGCCCCTTTATGTATGACCAGAGCCCTGGTATGTCTTCACATCACAGTATGTATTACATTACTGGGTAATTACCTATTTACCTACCATTTCCTAGACTACAAGTGGAAGGATAAGTACTATATATCTTAATTGTAGTTGTCTGCCCAATGCCCAGAACTGTCCCTGGCACCTAGGAGCTCAATAAACGTGTGTTGAATGATTACTTAGGGTCCCTCAGAGAACATTTCTGTCCATAACACCATGTTATATTAGGGACCTGTCACTTCCTGCTTCTTGTGCTAAGCAGAAAGAGGCCAGACACAATCTCGTTTGTTCACTCCGTTTGATTATTAGGGCTGTTCTCTTGCAAAATCAGACATCTCAGTCATGGCATGTTACATACTTGGATCATGCTGAAGTTACTGATCCTGCGCTTGCCTTTGACATCACAATTCCCAGATTTTTGACCTGTCAAAATCATAGATATCACAGGTTTCCTGGCCTCTGCTTTGATTTTATGGTTGCTGGCTTGTCAGCTTGCTGCCAAGAACTGAGAGTCCACATTGTTTAGTTGCCTCTTTGACCTGGGGTCATCTGGACCCTTGTCTAATCCCTCATTTACAGCAATCTCAGAAACTTGTATTCCCAGTTTCATGATCTCAGACTCAAGCCGCAGTCCCTTGCCTGCCTAAACCCCGCCTAAGTCCTCTTGCAAAAATGACTCGAAAACCTGGTACCTATATATAATTACGAAAATCTGAAGAATACTGAGAGCTGAAGGATGGCTTAAAATAAACATAGAATGTAAAAAAGTGTTAATAAGATGTTTACCAGTCCTTCATTAACATGCAAAATGGAACTAGAGCAAATTAATATTTTGTTTCTATACATATGAACTAATGAGAGATAAAAATAACATTTATGTCAGAATTATGTGGGTGTTACAAAGGAAAATGTTACTATTTTAACAATGAATGTTTTATTATTGTTATTATTAGTAGATTATATTGTTTTATTTGGTTTGTTATGAGGCTGTGGCTGGGATATGTGATGCACAAATGAAAGTGTATGTCCAGTGCAAAGGATGGTAGGTATTTTGCCCTGAGATTATGCACCCAAGTTTGTGAACCCAAGCTGAACTTGCTAAAAGACCTGCAAGCTGGCAAAGCAATGGCAAAATGTATCTGAATCCAAGCATAATCATGGTGAATAAAACGGTATCATTCAGGTTCAGAACAGAAACTGAGGGAAAGGCCCCACTACCAACAACAGAGAAAATTTCTCAGGTGATGCCCACTGAGGGAATTTCTAATCCCATAGGGAAAGGAATGGGAGTTTGTGCATTGGTCTTGTGAGGAGAGCTCTAAGAGGATAAAACAGACAATATGTATAAGACTGGAGGGGAGTGCACACATTTGGTATTTCACGATAGGGGCAGTGAGAGAAAATGAATTGTTTGCGTAGATTCTTTTGCCTTAGGATTGCAATTGCCTGTAACAATATTACAAAGGCTGGCTCCTTTGGTTCAAGAAAAACAAATATGGAAAAAAAAAAAGCTTTTTTGCATGTCTATTTTCCTGAGAAAGCATTTCTAGCATTATTTTTTCTTTATATTCTCTAACCTTAGGTGACACTGACTCCTGGGGGACTGGTCTGGGCTGTCTTCCACTTACGTTTAGTTTATATATTTATTTTTGCCATGGAGAACTTTAGGGCCGTGTCAAAAAAATGCTTGCTCCTACCCCCAGAGTCAGCAAGAAAATGAATCAGGTTTTTAAAAAAATTTCCAGTTAAATATCACCTCTTTATATTCTATCCCTCCATTTATTTCCCAAACTTCAATAGAAAATAAATGAATGAATGAATATATCATTCATACATACATACATACGTACATACAATTAGGTTCCCTTAAGTGAATCACCTCTTTGTGGTGAACTCCTTCCGGAAATACTCTATGGACTTCTGAGGACTAATCATCCCCCAGATTACAAA